>NC_087207.1:26465446-26475446 GCF_015104395.2 Macrobrachium nipponense | reverse complement strand
TAAGCATGGAACAAACACCATCAAAAGGGGCCATCGACTCGAAATCATTCCCCCTCAAAAGTATTGAGTGTTCATTAGGAAGAAGTAAGAAGAGGTAAAGGGAAATGCAGGAAGAAGAAATCTCTCTCTCTTATTAAAAAAAAGAATAAATTAATAAATATATTAAAAAGGTAAAAATTGTATTAAAGTAAATAATGAAATGACCTGCACTTCCAATTCGTACTCTTAATTCCGAGATAAATAAGAATTTTTTTCTTTTCTTTTCTCTGCAGGAAACTGAGATCTTCGAAGATGCCTTCATCCGTCGCCATTCCGGCTGAACAAGCCTCTCTTTTAGGGTGAGTACTACAAGGACCTCTCTCTCTCTCTCTCTCTCTCTCTCTCTCTCTCTCTCTCTCTCTCTCTCTCTCTCTCTCTCTCGTTTTCCTGGACTTTTAGTACATAAGCAATGCATGTTGATACTTTCTATCTGTTCTGTATTATGAAAAGATCTCTCTCTCTCTCTCTCTCTCTCTCTCTCTCTCTCTCTCTCTCTCACTAAACTTAATAGACTTGTGCACATTGAATTTATCTGTATTTCGTTACCTGTTAAGTCTATGCACCCGTTATTTCCACTTCCTTTTATTCATGAAATATATCTTTCTTGTCCGTCTGTGTGTCGGCGAATAATGTATTGTGTTCATTTCCATTTTTTGCATTATTTGGTGTATGGCGTCGGTAAGAAGTACGCACGAATAATTATATATATAATGAGTCTACAACGGGCCAAAGATTGATACGGGCCAAAGCTTGTCTTAAGATATTTTACACCATGTAAAAAAATTACAGTAATTAATGGATATCCTTTGGTTGTATTTACTGATTCGTATTACCATGATAGATTTAAAAAAAAAAATTCCGTCGACTTATAATTGAATTGGAATGTTGGCTAGATCTACTACTGCATTTCGTGGCTATTTCTTTTTACCATTTTTTCGAACATGTTTCGCTGGTTTTATTTTGATTGATTGCTTTTTTTTTTTCAATATATTCAGTGTATATTGATTTTTGAAAAGAGAGAGAAAGCCACGCCTTTTTTTAACATTATTATTCAAAGTATTATTTTTTTCCCAATATTTTTCACGAAAAACAATGTATTCTCTAAGTATTTTATATGATTTTAAAAAATGTTTCGCGAGTATTATTGTACCTAATGATAACGCAATGTATTTTACCATTGAATTTTTTATTTTATTTTTGCGCAGTGCGTTTCAACATTTTTTGTCTTTTTTATTTTGCGCAATAAAACTTCATGGCAACTTTGGCACCGGGGTCGCTGTTAATGTACGTTGTTTAGAATTGCCTCGGCTTCCAGCACCTTATTTTAAGCATCGTTTTTATATGCCATAAAGAGAGGCCTCCTTCATTCCTCGGAACTGTGACACTTCTCGGCTACTGGGGAGATCACGAATTCCCGGTTACTCTGTACCATGGCGTGGTGGTTAGAGACGTTTGTGTTTGTTGAGCTTTTTCTGCATCATCTATCTTAGGATATTGCAGGATGGTCGTCATAAACTAGCTCTCGCTCTCTCTCTCTCTCTCTCTCTATTGTTGGGCCCCCTTCTCCCAAATCGTAGCTTCAAAGCCGTATAGTTTATTGCTTAATTACGAAAGATAAAAGCTCTCTCTCTCTTCTCTCTCTCTCTCTCTCTCTCTCTCTCTCTCTCTCTCTGTGTGTGTGTGTGTGTATTCTCCTTTCAGAGAAATTACCGTTTTCTTCTAACTTTTAAATACCGTTTTACATACGTCTCTGTTTGCGGAACCCTTCTCTCTCTCTCTCTCTCTCTCTCTCTCTCTCTCTCTCTCTCTCTCTCTCTCTCTCTCTCAAAACCGTTTGCTTTCTTGCGTTATTATATCTTTCCTGCGGTTTGAGACTGCGATAGGTACGGCACTATTGCGGAATCTCTCTCTCCTCTCTCTCTCTCTCTCTCTCTCTCTCTCTCTCTCTCTCTCAAGGAAATTAACATTTTCTTCAGCTTTTAAATACCGGATAGATATGTCTGTTTCTGGAACCTCTCTCTCTCTCTCTCTCTCTCCTCTTATTGCGAGCCATTTTCCATTACCCATCTCCAGCTGACAGGTGATTGAATTACACCATTTTTGACTAAGCTCTGGAGGGGAGAATTCAATAGATGCATTTCTGTCCGTCCATTTCTCTGTTCAGTGCGATGACGGGCAGAATTCAGTTGATGTTTTGCTAAGCTGAATGTCTGTCTGTTTTTGAACCGATTACAAAAACAATGTCAGTCGATGCACAATAAAATCTAATCCGTGAGTTCTATAGAGTTCCTAATGGTTTTGGATTCAGTTTACACTGAAATCCATTGAAGGTCGGAATTGGAAATGACGTGAATATTGTAGGCGCCTTGTCCTGTCTGGGAGATTGAAGGTCTCGAACGCTTTGCCTTCCCCTGTATGTGGGTAGTGCCAAGAGGTGCACTGTAGGCATGACTTAGAGAGTTTATTGCAGCATTCCTTTCCCCCATAGCTGCAACCCCCTTTAATCCTCAGCCTGCGTTCATGACTTCCCTCTTCCATCTTTCTATCCACCCTCTCTAACAAATTTTTTCACCGTGAAACTGATACATTTTCCTCCTCTTACACCTGTAACAGTTTTTTTTTTTTTTTACTCTCTGTTTCAGCGTTGAATGACCTCATAGGTCTCAGAACTTGGCCTTTGGCCTGAATTTTTTACTCCATTCCATTCTAACAGTTTACTTTGTTTGGGTGTTTCCTCAGAAACGTATCGTATCAGCTATGTCTAACCTCGTAATAAATCATCATTGGTTTTGCTAACTTACACTACGATCTGGTATTGCTAAAGAATATGTACTTAATAATATGATAGTGAAAAGAGAGAGTAACATTTTTAATTGTCTAGTCATAAGCCCCCTCTTGTTCGTCATCATTCTGCTATTAGTTACTTGGTCGTATCTAATCTCAAGATAACATCAGAGTGTTTCAAACCGTATAAGAGATAAGATTAGGTTTTACAACGTTATTCGTAAGTCTCCTACAGCTTTGTTGTCGAAAACAGCGTTGAATAGTACTACTGGTGGAAGGCTGATCTGACTGACTGATTGGTGACTATTCACTCGCGTAAGCAGGGTTGATTGATTGGCACGTTATAATGGTATGATGACATTGAGATACAGCACTTAAATGCGACATTGAGATAGAGCCCTTAAATGACCCATTTTTTTATTATTCGGATATGATGAGATTTCCCTCGAAATAAAATATTTAGGATATATGCCACAATAAGTACTTTTATTCTTGGTAACAGTCAGATTACTGTTTTCATTGATGACTATATTTTCTACCTAAATGCTTTTATTCTTGGCAATAGTGAATATCGATTTTCGTTTTATTTCTTTACCAAGTTATTAAAATCATCTATACCTTCAAACTATTATATATCACTAGTTTGAGTGTTAGAAATAATCCTTGGTTATAAAGCATCATCACTGTATTTATAATTAGAATCCCAGTAGAGTAAATCGTCGCCATTTCTGAACTCTAATCAAGATGAACAAGTAATAAATCCCCCCAAGATTCATAGGGCAATCGAGTTTTCTGTACAGCGTATAATCAAGGCCACCGAAAATAGATCTATATCTTTCGGTGGTCTGGTATAATGCTGTATGACCCGTGGCCCATGAAACGTTAACAACGGCCCGGTAGTGGCATGTCGTACGTAGTAGCCAGGCGCACGATGTTGGCTAACTTCAACCTTAAATACGATAAAAACTACTTAGGCTAGAGGGTTGCAATTTGGTATGATTTATGATTGAATAGTGGATGATCAACGTGCCAATTTGCAGCCCTCTAGCCTCGGTAGCTTTTAAGTGCGGCGGACGGACGGACGGACGGGCAAAGTCGGCACAATAGTTTTCCCTTTATAGAAAACTAAAAAAAGGGCAGAAAATGTAAGTATAAGCTTCCCTCACATCACAAGTAAAGACAAAGGACGCTCTTCCTTAAGCCGGGGATCTTAGTTTACACTTCCTCTCTCTCTCTCTCTCTCTCCTCTCTCTCTCTCTCTCTCTCTCTCTCTCTGTTCCTGGTATTTTCAGAAGGACCACGAGCCGGACGAGAGGCAGTGTGGACACAAAGTCCTAAAAATTCTGGGAGTACGCGGATTGAGACTCCGTAACTTTACTACGTAGGAAGTTTTTTTTTTTATTCGGGAACAGTCTCTGCCAGAATAGTTATTTACTCTCTTTCCTTTCTCTTGTGTGTGTGTGTGTGTGTGTGTGTTGTGTGTGGTGTGTTGTTGAGAGAGAGAGAGAGAGAGAGAGTTTGATTTTATTCGCGAATGCTGTAGTTACCGGAGAGATTAGAGGTTCCCACGATTTAAGAGGGAGAGGAGCGATACGGGACCCTGGGGAGAGAGAGAAGAAGGAGAGAAGAAGGGACGAGAGGAGACGAAGAGAGTTAGCGTTGCTATAGTTGCAGGGCCACCACAACCGTTCTTAGTGAGACAGCATCAGTAAAATACGATTAAATACCCGAAGGGGACCTAGCCAAAAAGGAGAGAGGAGAGGAGAGAGACCTTACTTGACCTTACAGACCTTACATCTTGTTCGGGTTGCCCCAGGTCCTCAGTGTGAGGCACCTCTAATGTCTACCAGAGAGTTGCTAGTACATCTTCCGGTATATTTTGCATCTTCCAATCTTGGATGGTCCTGGGATTGCAGTTTAGATATTTGTCGAGCTTATTCTTAAACACATCTACGCTCACTCCTGAATATTATTCCTCAGATGAGCTGGGCAACGCATTGAATAGACGCTGCATTATCGATGCTGGTGCGTAGTGGATTAATGTCTGTGTTGCTTTCCTTATTTTTCCTGGTATAGTTTTTTGGGCACTATTAATCTACCTCTGCTTGCTTTTCTTTCTGATATTTTTAGTTCCATGATATTTTCTGCTATTCCTTCTATCTGTTTCCATGCCTGAATTATCATGTAGCGTTCTCTTCTCCTCTGACTATATAATTTTAAGAATTGTAGTCTTTCCCAGTAGTCTAGGTCCTTAACTTCTTCTATTCTAGCTGTAACGGACCTTTGTACACTCTCTATTTGTGCAATATCCTTTTGATAGTGTGGGTACCATATCATATTGCAATATTCAAGTGGACTACGAACATATGTTTTTTTTATAAAGCATAATCATGTTGTTCAGCTTTTTCTTGTTTTTGAAGTGCCGTAACAACATTCCCATTTTTGCTTTACATTTTGCCAACAGAGTTGCTATTTGATCATTGCATAACATGTTTCCTATTCTCATCACAGGCCAAGGTCTTTACCTGCTTCCTTATTTGTGATGGTCTCATTATTAGGTCCCTTATATGCATATAGGCTTTCTTTCTCTGTCTCCCATAATTTATTGATTCAAATTTATCAAGAGTTAAATACCATCCTATTTACCTCTGCCCAATCATATACTTGTTAAGGTCTCTTTGTAGAGCGTTCTATCTTCAATCACAAGTAATTTCTCTACTTATTCTTGTGTCATCTGCGAAACTACTCACTACCGAATCCTTCAACATTATTGTCTATGTCCTTCAATCATAATAAACAAACAGTATTGCAGCTAACACCGTACCTTGCGGCACACGGATATTACCTTGGACTTCATCCGATTTCTCGTCGTTTGCAATAACTATCTGTTTTCTGTTGTGTAAAAATTCTTTTAACCATCTTCCTACTTTATCCCACGAATATTGTGTTTTCTAATTTTCTTCGCTAATATATTATGGTCTACTTTATCAAAAGCTTTTGCAAAGTCCTAAATAAAAACCACATCTGTTTCATTTACGCTTTTCATATTTTTGAATATGTTTTCTCACGGTGGACTAACAGTTGGGTTTGTGTACTTTTTCCGGTACGAAACCATGTTGTCCTTTATTAAACAAATTATTTTTTATTAAATGTTTCATAATATTTTTCTTTTTCATTACCCTTTCATACACTTTCATATATGTGATGTTAGACTCACAGGCCTATAATTACTTGCCTCAGTCTTGATCCACTTTTGAAAGTAGGGGTAAATATATGCTAATTTGTGCTCATCATATATCTTGCCTGTATCTACACTTTGTTCTTCAATAATATTGCAAGTGGCTTTTGCTTTGATAGAATGAACTAAACTTTCTTTAACAAAATAGCAGGAATTCCATCATGGCCCTGCAGCAGCTCCATTTTAATTTCATTAATAGCCTGCACAAATATCAGCTTCATTAATATCTATTGTCAGCAAAATAAATTCACTATTTTCAATCCCTTACTTCGATATATCATTATCTTCATTATCTATTCTAGGGTGTTGGGAATTCTCTCTTATATCGTTCTGCCAGTATGTTGCGAAATTTCCTTTTTTTTGTTTTTTATTCGTTTAATCTCCCGCCCTTCAATTTCTCAGAGGGTTTTCCTATTTCTATTCTTCTTTATTCATCTTCTTCGCATATGAGTAATAATAGTTTGGGGTTTTGCTTGATATTTAAGGGTTAGGGTTTTTTCTTCCAAGTCCCGTTTTTCATTTTCTTTTGATTGTATAATCTTTTTTTTTTTTTTTTTTGTTCTGCATTTTCTATCTTACTTTTTTTAGTTCTATAACTTTCCATGCATTTTTTTTTCTTTTGCAAGACCTTTTTTCCACTTTCTGATTTTTGGGTTTTTCTGGAACAAGATCCTTCTCTGTCTCTTGTATGCATGAATGATGTTTACTTTTTCTTCTTCGTATATATTTTCATAATTTTCTCCAATATTTATATAATATCTCCGTATTTACCCTTATGTCATCACTTACGAAAATGTTATCCCAATCATTGTTTAATTCTTCATTAATTTCTGACCATTTTATATTTTTTAATACTGTAGAAGTTGTATTTTCCATATCCTTCCCACTTTTTTTTTTTTCATTTCTTGCTTATCTCTATTTTCACTTGCTTTGGAATGAACTGTAATTCTATGACATTATGGTCTGAAATACTCGCATTATAAAACTATTATTTCCTTTAACATAATTCATCTCGTTCACAAATACTAGGTCTAAAGTATTTTCCTTTCTTGTTGGCAGGTGATTTATTTGTTGAATGTTGTATTCTAGTAAGCATATCTAATAGCTTTTCAAATTGCCTCTTATCTTCTGCACTACTATTACCTCTCTTTTTTATATGTATAGTACAACCACAATCTCTATTCGTTCTTTCCATTCTACGAAAGGAAAGTTGAAGTCACCAGATAGGAGAATAGTCCAGCCAAAAGTCCTTGTGAATTTCTACATATATCATCCAATTTTTCCAATCTTAAGTTACTTCTTTATTATTGGAGGTCTATATTATTACTAAATGTTCATCAATTTCAGATTCAAATTCTACCCGCCATTAGTCACATTCTGAGGTACTATATTTCTATATTTTCCTTGTTTTTTTGTCTTTCCCATATATTGCGGTTTCCCCCCTTGGAATTCCATTTATTTTTTCTATCTGATTCTAAATTAAGGTTTAGGAACTTTTATTTGTCCATCATTTCCCAAGTTCTCTTGGGGAATTACCAGTTTCACTTATTTTAATATACTATTTTCTTTTCATTTTGGGTTAGTTTTCTAAGTACTTCTATTTTTCTTTTTTTGAGTTACTCGTAACTACCCTGCGGCATTCATCACTATTGATTGGTTTGCGGTTTTCTCCTTCATTTAAGACTGATAGTAATAAAGGGATTTTCCCAATGTCCTCTTTCCTGTTTTCTGGATTTGTTGTTCTTTTTTTCATTCCAGGAAATTCCCCCTTGATTAAAAAAATCAAACTCCTATATTTGGATCTTCCTTCATCATAATTATTCAATTTTGTGGTCGAATCGCAATCTCCGTTTCTGCCATAATCCTCTTGCATTTAAATAACTACAGGTTTTAATCCCTTTTCTGAGTTTAGAATCGGAGTGGATGTTTGAAATTCTTTGCTACACCTTCTGATATCCTCAGGTGGGGTTTGCTCTCTTTTACCTGAATATTTCTTTGATTTCTCTCGATTTGTTTTCTTTTCTTATTTTGGATTTTATTACTTGGTTGGTTATTTATTTGATTATGATTCATTGGTACGGGTGCATATATTTGCATGTTCGAACTTTACACCTTTTCCTTCTTTTAGGTTTTTTACTATTTTTGGATTGCCAGATTTCTTGCAATCAATCCCCATATCCATCTAAGTATGCACATTTACCATATATTTCAAATAGTTGAATATCTTAGATGCTTGTAGTAACATCGTCTCCAAAAAAAAAATCTGCAATTCCATCTTTTCAAAAAGGTTGCAAGATTTGCTTTTGGCTATTCCTCTTTCCCGTCTTGTATAGAATGGGTAGATTCAGGAAATATAAATTACCACCTTAATGGGCGTAAGTTCATCGGTAATACAATGATAATTACTTAATGATAACATTTCTGAGGGAACATTTTAAGAGACGGAGAGAGAGGAGAGAGGAGAGATGAAGAGCGAGAGAAGGAGAGAGGAGAGGCTTATTGACTTCCAATTAAGCGATGAAAGGTAAACGACTTTGAAGCAACTAAAGTTTGAAGAAGAAGAAGAGAGGAGGAGAGAGCGAGAAGAAAGAGATGAGAGGAGGAGAGAGAGGAGGGAACTAGTCTGCAGGAACAAATCGCCTCTTTACGTGAGACCCATGAGTAAAAACGCATGCCATACTGAAGACGTCCTTAAGGAGGAGGGAAAAGAAAGGAGAGGAGGAGAGAGAGGAGAGAAAACAGGGTGACAAAAAGAGATCTCTGAGCTGCATGTTCGACCAATTTGATGTGAAGGTGTTGAAAGAAAGAGACGCATTTGCAATGTTTATCATCCAAGCTTCTATGTTACGCTTGGGCTGCCACCATAAAAGGAGAGAATTTAATACCATTATCCACTCTTCTCTCCTCTTCCTTCTCTTTCTCTCTTCTCCTCTCCTCTCTCTCACTTTAAAAGGTTTGCTTTCAAAGTCGTTTACTCACGCTTAATTAGAGTTTCGGTAAGCTCTTCTCTTCTATTCTCTCTCTCTCTCTCTCTCTCTCTCTCTCTCTCTAAAAATTGTTGCCTCAGAACTGTTATTAACATAAGGGTAAATTTCATTGGTAATTACGATGTGGAACTAAAGGCATAGGTGTATTATATTTCTCTGAGCTAGCTCTCTCTCGAGTGTCGTGGGTGTGGTGTGTGTGTGGTGTGTGTGTGTGTGTGGTTTGCTTTCAAAGAATTTTATTCTCTTCGAGGATTTATTCCTAGGATAGATTACGTTAATGTTTCCGGAGTCTTATTCTCTCTCTCTCTCTCTCAACTACCAAAAGGATAGTGCATAAACAGAGAGTACAAAGGTCCTATGCAGCTAGAATAGAAGAAGCTAAGGATCTTGAATACTGGGAAAGACTACAATTTTTTTTAAATTATATAGTCTAGAAATGAGAAGAGAAAGCTATATGATAATACAGGCATGGAAACAGATAGAAGGAATTGCTGAAAACATCATGGAGCTAAAAATATCAGCAAGAACAAGCAGAGGTAGATTAATGGTGCCCAAAACTATACCAGGAAAAATAAGGAAAGCACACAGGACATTAATCCACCACACACCAGCATCGACAATGCAGCGTCTATTCAATGCGTTGCCTGCTCATCTGAGGAATATCTCAGGAGTGAGCGTAGATGTGTTTAAGAATAAGCTCGACAAATATCTAAGCTGCATCCCAGACCATCCAAGATTGGAAGATGCAAAATATACCGGAAAATGCATTAGCAATTCTATGGTAGACATTAGAGGTGCCTCAGACTGAGGGACCTGGGGAAACCCGAACGAGTTGTAAGATCTCAAAGGTAAGGTCTCTCTCTCTCTCTCTCTCTCTCTCTCTCTCTCTCTCTCTCTCTCTCTCTCAAAAACGCTAAGTAATGCTCCACTTAATCCTTTGCTATGGGAAATA
>NC_087207.1:26412946-26462946 GCF_015104395.2 Macrobrachium nipponense | reverse complement strand
AGTGGAGTGTTCAGATTATATTCTCCGTCATCCATTGTGAGCCCCGAAAAACCTGAGAAGCCTTTTGCCCTCTATGCGTACACTTTTCTTTCTTTCTTTCTTTCTTTCTTTCTTTTTATGTGAGTGGCGGGGTTCTGCTGGGATATTTTTGTCATCTCTTTGTTTTTTCTGGGATATTTATATTTATTTATTTATTTTGTTTCATTTATTTTTTTTTTTCTTTCGTTATGTGAGTGGCAGGTGTTGAGCAGGGATAGGTTTTGATCTCTGGTTTTCTTTTGACATATATTTATTTATTTATTTTTTTGGGGTCCGGGGTGGACTTATGTTGACATTCGTGTCTTCTTCGTGGACCTTTTTTATAATAGTTTTTTATCGAATATGTAAATGTCCATTGTTAATTGTAAGGACAGTTGACAGTTTTTTTTAATATAACTTATCTCTTTTGTTAAAGATTACAGAAGGATTTTAAATATTTATGTTCCTGTCAGTTTCGTGGACCGTTAATTCTTCATGTATTGCTAAAGTATTTCATCTTCTTATTAATTTTTTTATTATTATTTCCGTCCTAATCTGTTGAATTATTAACAGCGTCTATGGGAGTAGTAGTAAAGCAAAGGAGAAATGAGAGGAAGTGAAAAAAAAGTGAATCTTTTGTGATGTTGTTTGAGATTAAGCTGGCATTATGCCAGCACGGGCTCTTGCTCTCAGAGCAGCCCGTAGATCTGTCAGAAGAGACAGGAGTAAAATGACGAATGGTGTGCGAGAGGGAAAGAAAGCTGTTAAAGAAAGCTTATCGTCCAGGACAAGGAAAGAAAAGGAGCCTATTGGAAGAAGGACAAACATGGAAGACGAAGAAAATGAATCCTTAAGGAGAAGAAGTAAAGGAAGTAGGAAAAGAGAATGAATGGAATTGATATTTTGTCAGAAGGAAAATGTACGAGAAAAGGAAAGTGTTTTAATCCTTATCGAGAAAGAAAGGATCGGATTAGAAAAAATAAATCCTTTTCAAGAAGGAAAGAGGAATAAAGGAAAGAAAACAAATTCCTTTTGAAGAAGGACAGAAAGGAGAAAGAGAGTAGAAAGAACAAAAAGAGAAGAAAGGAGAAAGAGAGAAGAAAGGAGTAAGAGAGAAATATATACGGGACAAGGAAAAATTCCGAATCCATCTTTGGACAGACAATGAATCCGACTGAAGAAACTCTTACTGAAGAAAATAAATGGGAGATTATCTTAGAATTTGGAAATGATGCTCTCTCTCTCTCTCTCTCTCTCTCTCTCTCTCTCTCTCTCTCTCTCTCTCTCTCTCTCTCTCTCTCTCTAGGCGGAGGGTTTCCAAATATCAGTTATAGGTTTAGCCCCCAAGTTCTGTTAGCCTCTGGAAGCCAGAATTAAGCGCAGTGAAGACGTTCATTGTGTCATAATTGGACTTTTCTTCTGAATAATAATAATTTAATAGTTATTATTTGTAGCAGTACAATAATAAATTCATCGTTGCTACTTAGTCGGACTCCCGATACTACTACTACTACTACTACTACTACTACTACTACTACTACTACTACTAATAATAATAATAATAATAATGATAATGATAATGATAATGATAATGATAATGATAATGATAATGATAATAATAATAATAATAATAATAATGTAATATTGTTAGTAATGGTAAGAAGAGAACGTTCATGTGTTTCTACTTAGTGGGACTCCTGTGATAATAATGATAATAATAATAAGAATAATAATAATAATTAATAATAATAATAATAATAATAATTTAATTATTGTTGATAACTGTAAGTAAATAAACACGTCATTGTCTCTTCATAGTAAAACTCCTAATAATAGTGATAATAAGATAATAACAACAACAACTACACAAAAACATAACCCAACCCAACCTTACCTAACCTAACCTAAAAGATCAAGCACCAGAAGTTCCAGGGACCTTTGTCTGGACTAACCAAACGTAACATAACATGACCTAGGGACATGGCACACAAAAAAAAAAAAAAAAAAAACGGGGAGTCTGTTATCACACGAGTAGTATAAATTTGTAGGGTTATTGATGTTATTCAAATATATTCAGTCCACGGCCACAGTCTTCCCTATTTTATGGTCCGACAATCCCAAGTCTAAAATTTGTCCAACTGAAAGTTTTTGGCCTGGATGGTTTTTGGACGTTCCAGAATAGATATATATATAGTGTCCAGATGATAGACAGATAACATTGACCGACTGACATCAAGTTGTGTGGCGCTGCAACTATCAGGGTCACTGATATTCTCATAAATAGCGCTCAGACCTCTCATTATTTTTCGCTTACTCAGGGAGTAAGCCTACTAACGACTTTGTGGTTGTTGTTGTTCTATTTGGGGGATAGGAAAGGTCTGTGGAAGAGCCTTTAAAGGTTTGAGAAAGGTGTTTTGCATTCAGTTAAAGATACAGGAATTTATGGATATGATATGTTTGATTTTTTAAATAAAAATGTAAAAAATACATAATGTGCATGATAAACAGTACAGAAGAATTATTTCTAATAAAATTTTCGTTGGTGAAACAAGGCTCTATTTAGGTTTTAGCACATTTTAATTTACGTTAAGTTAGGAATATAATGCTTACAACTTATGAGTGAAGGGAAAATCTTGTGCACGTCCCGAGTAAGCTGGAGCTCGGATCACTTCTTCTTTCAGTTGGAAAATGCCACTATAGCTGGTTCACTTAAGGTAGATTCTTGGGTGAGCCCTGTGCCTTCAAGACGTTTGTTTGGCGGCCGCTGATTGGCGGGGAGCTGCCTACCTCCCGGTACCAGCCAATCAGTGGCCGCCAAACTAACGTCTCTTAACCATAGGACTCATCCAAGAATCTACCCTAAGTGAACCAGCTATTGTAAATGTAGCGAAAGGTGAAATTAACAAAAACGCTCTGGATGTGGTATGTGTTTTAAGTATACTTAGCCCTGCTCACGCTCTCTGAAATACAGTACTCATTTGACTCTAGTAGCTCTTAGAACATTCTCATCCTCTGTACAGTGATGAAATGTCTTCTTGAACTTTGCAGCGAAATATCAGTTCAGTCAAGTGAATGAATAAATGATGGGGCGAATTCCGGAAGTTGTCTCGATACACGAGAGTAAAGTGTATTGTGACCTTTCAGTCAGCTGGCTAAGGTCAGTGCACTCCTACACACACACACACACACACACACACACACACACACACACACACACACACACACACACACACACACAACCCGTAGCTTAGATTCGCCTGATAGATGGTCGTGAAGTTAGGTGGTTTACGAAGGCAAAGAAAAGAAAATGAATGGACTTAATTTGAATGTGAGCACGAAAAGTATTTTATCTCTTGAAGATTTTTTAATCGTGTTTATACATTTAAGCGTAAAAGGTGAATTTGGGACTAATTGCTTTTAATCTTCGTTGGTGATAATTTTTTTTTATCAATTATTTTTAGTGGCACAAGCGGTGAATATGTCAGATTATAAAAGAAAGTTATTTTTATTCGAATGAGTTATTCACTGTTTTCTCCTTTAGGTTTTATGATGATTTCAAGGTCTTTTGTTTCCACTGGACCATAATAAACAGAGATCACTGAAAGGTAAATTGTCATTCTTCCTACACAGTGGACGTTTGTGACAACCGGGAGAAAAAAAAAAAAAAAAAAAAAAAAAAACATTTACTTTTCTTTCGAGAAAATTAAATCTTCCCACTGGTTCCCAGCTGAATGGGAACAAATAAATTCGAAAGCTGAAAAGACATTCCTCCTAGACAACCCCCCCTCGGTCCTCCCCACCCCAACCCAAAAAAACAAAAAAAACAGGAAAAAAAAAAAAAAAAAAAAAAAAAAAAAAAAAAAAAAAAAAAAAAAAAAAAAAAAAAAAAAAAAAAAAAAAAAAAAAAAAAAAAAACTTTTAAAAAAAAAAAAAAAAAAAAAAAAAAAAAAAAAAAAAAAAAAAAAAAAAACTTTTAACTAGACTACGTACAGTCGATGAAAAGTTTGTCAGTCCTTGATTGAATCGGGGAAATGGTATTGGTTCGAGACCCGCAAATACTGGCAATGCCGACGAAATATGGCGCCCCCTGGATTCGGAAAGTTGACGCGAAGTCTCCTTGTTTGGAAAGGCGATTTAATTCCCGTCTTCTTTGACGGTAATTCCGAGTCTTGGAGAGCCACGCCACCTCGCTTTATGATATTGCTTTCCGTGTATTTCGGCCCTCTTCGGCAAAGTGTCCAATATGTTCCACAGTCCAACGGTGCTGTGAAGTAAAAGACCTCTGGAAATGAGAAGTTCGACAGCATGGCACATTTACTCGCTAATAATAATAATAATAATAATAATAATAATAATAATAATAATAATAATAATAATAATAATAATAATAATAAACACCAGAATTCTACTTATTCATTTAGGACCGATCTATATATAGCTTGCAGGTGTCCCTTGAATGTCTATCAAAATACTCTGGTTTAGAATTTGAATGGAAGCCTAATTGTAACCCCTCAGCGCCTGTGTCTGGCTGGGCAGTTGCAAGCGGATGTACTCAAAGCCATCATAAGCGGATTGAGACAGAATTTTTAAAAGGGGGGCGGGGGGGTTGGGGGGTAGATTTGTAAATGGGTCACCGCCCGTCGAGGGAGGGAAATGTTGGATTATACAAAGCGTCTGTATCTGGTTGAGGATAATGAATTTATGCGAGGCCTATTAGCTCTCTCTCTCTCTCTCTCTCTCTCTCTCTCCTCATTTAAGGGAAACTCAGAAAGTTTGTAAGTTTTAAGTTTTATCCACCTCTCTCTCTCTCTCTCTCTCTCTCTCTCTCTCTCTCTCTCTCTCTCTCTCTCTCTCTCTCATTTAAGGGAAACTCAGAAAGTTTGTAAGTTTTAAGTTTTATCCACCTCTCTCTCTCTCTCTCTCTCTCTCTCTCTCTCTCTCTCTCTCTCTCTCTCTCTCTCTCTTCTGATCAACTTTGACTATTTAAGGAAGGAATTCCTACGGAAAAATAGGAAATAATAGGTCACAATTAAAATTATCATTAGAATAGCTTTAATTTTCATTTAAACATATCTTCCATAAGAGTAATACCAATGGCGAATGGGGAAAAAAAAGCGTGCCCTGTTTGAAGTTTAATATTAAATAAATGAATAACGGGTCATTCGACATCGCTGTTTTAGAACGTGTCGAAATTCGTTATCTCCAAATGGAATGACTAATCTTGTCAGTCTCTCTCTCTCTCTCTCTCTCTCTCTCTCTCTCTCTCTCTCTCTCTCTCTCTCTCTCCACCCAAAATGTATGACGAGTTTGGCAGTCATTCATTCGCCTCATTTTCAGATTCGTTGCGACTTAATGGGAAAACCAGTTTTTTGAGCGTCATAAATCCTTTGCATTTCATGAAGTAGTAATTGAGTCGCTTTGAGCTGCTTTAATTCGCTTCTCTCTCTCTCTCTCTCTCTCTCTCTCTCTCTCTCTCTCTCTCTCTCTCTCTCTCTCTCTCTCTGATTTTTTTTAAATAAAGAAGGAACATCGCCTGGAGTCCATCAGGAGATCTCTGATCTGTCATTGTGATACTCGCCTGGTATTCGGTGGTGTTTAAGTATCTCTCTCTCTCTCTCTCATTATAAAGGATTTTTTGTTTTGATTAACAATAATGATACTAATTTGGAAAACCTCTATCACGAGAGTATAATGTTCTAAGGAGTCCACAATAATAAAAAAAATATTAAGAGTTCGTGTTTAATTTAAAAACATTTTATAAAGCTTTCGAACCCTTCCCTGGGTTCATCTTCTAGGAAGGGTTCGATAGCTTTGTAAAGTGTTTATGAATTATACGCCAACTCTTGAAACCTTTTTTATTATTGTGGACTCCTTAGAACACAATAATAATAATAATAATAATAATAATAATAATGAAGTCCATGGATACTGGCTCAAAAACTTCAAGGCCTACACCACGAATAGCAGAACAACTCCAGCATTGTATCTCAAATCACCAAGCACCCAAATGGATGACACAGGAAGAACATCCTTAGTACAAAAAGACAAGAGTAAGGGAATATAGCCAGTAACTACAGGCCTATCACCTGCCCTACCAATAATGTGGAAGTTACTAACAGGTATCATCAGTGAAAGGCTATACAACTACCTAGAGGAGACAAACACCATCCCCCACCAACAGAAAGGCTGCAGAAGGAAGTGTAGGGGCACAAAAGACCAGCTCTGATAGACAAAATGGTAATGAAGAACAGTAGGAGAAGGAAAACCAACCTAAGCATGGCATGGATAGACTATAAGAAAGCCTTCGACATGGATACCACACACATGGCTAATAGAATGCCTGAAAATATATGGGGCAGAGGAAAATACCATCAGCTTCCTCAAAAATACAATGCGCAACTGGAATACAATACTTACAGCTCTGGAAAAAGACTAGCAGAGGTTAATATCAGGAGAGGGATCTTCCAGGGCGACTCACTGTCCCCACTACTCTTCGTAGTAGCCATGATTCCCATGACAAAAGTACTACAGAAGATGGATGCCGGGTACCAACTCAAGAAAAGAGGCAACAAAATCAACCATCTGATGTTCATGGACGACATCAAGCTGTATGGTAAGAGCATCAAGGAAATAGATACCTAATCCAGACTGTAAGGATTGTATCTGGAGACATCAGGATGGAGTTTGGAATAGAAAAATGCGCCTTAGTCAACATACAAAAAGGCAAAGTAACGAGAACTGAAGGGATAAAGCTACCAGATGGGAGCAACATCAAACACATAGATGAGACAGGATACAAATACCTGGGAATAATGGAAGGAGGAGATATAAAACACCAAGAGATGAAGGACACGATCAGGAAAGAATATATGCAGAGACTCAAGGCGATACTCAAGTCAAAACTCAACGCCGGAAATATGATAAAAGCCATAAAACACATGGGCAGTGCCAGTAATCAGATACAGCGCAGGAATAGTGGATGGACGAAGGCAGAACTCCGCAGCATAGATCAGAAAACCAGGAAACAAATTGACAATACAAAGCACTACACCCAGAGCAAATACGGACAGATATACATAACACGAAAGGAAGGAGGGAGAGGAATACTAAGTATAGAGGACTGCGTCAACATCGAAAACAGAGCATGGGGCAATATCTGAAAACAGTTGAAGACGAGTGGCTAAAGAGTGCATGGGAAGAAGGACAATAAAAGTAGATGAAGACCCAGAAATATACAGAGACAGGAGAGAAAGACAGAGGACTGCAGGCGCACAACAAACCAATGCACGGACAATACATGAGACAGACTAAAGAACTAGCCAGCGATGACAATTGGCAATGGCTACAGAGGGAGAGCTAAAGAAGGAAACTGAAGGAATGATAACAGCGGCACAAGATCAGGCCCTAAGAACCAGATATGTTCAAAGTATGATAGACGGAAATAACCATTCTCCTCCAATATGTAGGGAAGTGCAATACGAAAAATGAAACCATAAAACCACATAGCAAGTGCAATTGCCCCGGCCACTTGTCACAGAACCAGTAACAAAAAGAGGCCATGATTCAGTGGCAAAAGCCCCTCCACTGGAGGAGCTGTGCAAGAAAGACATCAGCTACCTTGCAGTAATAAGTGCGGTACGAGCACCAACCTGAGGGAGTGATAAGAAAACGATCAGGCAAATAAGATCCTCTGGGAACTATGGTAATCAGAACGGCGATAGGTGGATACGTGCAAACAGACCAAGACGTGAACGTTGATTGACAAAGTCAAGAAGAAAGTATCACTCATTGATGTCGCAATACCATGGGACATCCAGAGTTGAAGAGAAGAGCGGGGAAAAAATGGTAATAAGTATCAAGATCTGAAAACAAATAGAAATATAAGGTATATGGATATGCCAGTGGAAATCGTACCCTAATCATAGGAGCAACTAGGCACGATCCCAAGAATCCCCTGAAAAGGAAATCTGGAAAAACTAAGAGGCTGAAGAGGTTTGCCCTCCGGGCCTCATGCAGGAAGAGTGTGAATCCTAGAAAGAACGGCACACATAGTAAGAAAAGTTGATGGACTCCTAATGGAGGCAGGGATGCAACCCACGGAATCCCACACTATAAATACCACCCAGTCGAATTGAACGGACTGTGATAGAGCAAAAAAAAAAAAAAAAACAAAAAAAAAAAAAATAATAATAATAATAATAATATAGAAAGTGAATTTTGCATCAGCTGCATTCCGTTTGTGTAGGGGTTTTCCTCTATGTAATGATAACCAAGGTATACATTGGATACAGCTGATGCGGCTACCACTCTCAAAATGACTTGCTTAAATGAGGTCCTTTTCCTACATATGATAATAATCCCATTAATAATAATAGGAGTTTAGACTTTCTCTAATAATAATAATAAAATATGATAATAGGATTAGCAGCACCTTCTAATAATAATGATAGGATACAGACCTTTAATAATAATAATAGGCACTATCCCGTCTAATAATCAGCGGCGTGGTTGGTATGGTATTAGCGTCCCACCTCGGTGGTCGGGGCGGGGGTTTCGATTGTCTCGGCCATTCCCATTGAGGAGTGAGAGATTGCTGTATTTTCTTGGTGATAGAAGTTCACTCTCGACGTGGTTTCGGAAGTCCACGTAAACATTGGGTAAAGCCGTTTGGTTCCCCGTTGCTGAATAACCACTGTTCCATGGCAACGTAAAAGGCATCATACGAACAAACAAACAAAAATAAGCAATAATGATAAACAATCAATAATATACACGAATCCCAAAGATCCCCCCTGAAAAGGAAATGGAAAAACTAGATTGTCGAAATAGTCCAGGTACTCATGGCAGAAAGAGCGGTTGCATCCTGGGAAACAGCGCCACATCGTGAGAATAGTGATGGGACCTACCTCCTAAGTAGGGCATGGGGGTATAGTAATGGCAACCCGAACCACAACCTGTAAATACCCCCCAGTCGAATAGGAATGACTGTTCGAATAGAGCCAAAAAAAAAAAAAATAAATAATAATTAAATAAATAAATAAATAAATAAAAAAATAAAAATAAGTAAAAATAATAATAACAACAAACAATAAAATGAATAATAGGATACCAGATATTTCTCATAAAAGGAAGCAAACATTTTGTAAATGGAATTTCATTGCCTATTTCTACGACGTTGAACTTCTGTAAGAGGAGCCTCCTCCATGAGTCTCGTGACCTCCCCAGTGCCTCTTACAACTTAATCATCAGCTTACAGCTGGTATTTGGAAGTTGTGTTCCTGCAAGTCCGTATAGAGGAAATAGTCTGGCTTCCTAAAACACTTTCCACTTCCCCTGACGTTTCGGCGGCGGGGTCGCCTTGGCTGGCATTTATTGAGGTAAAGGTAAAGTGAGGAAATTCATGATAACAAGGTACCCGTAGGTGGTTATAGGAGGACGAGTGTGTTGCAGGAAAGTTATCGGAATATATATATATTATCTATTATATTATATATCTATTTATTATATCTATTATATATATAGATAAAAGGTAGGGTCGGGTTGCAATGGCTTACAGTATTAATAAGTTTCTATGAGGCGGACGGGTGGGGTTGATTCCTGGTATCATTCTTCGACATCAGAAGTATGGAAAGTGATAACTACTGATACCTAATTTTTAACGCTCTCTCTCTCTCTCTCTCTCTCTCTCTCTCTCTCTCTCTCTCCTCTCTCCTCTCTCTCTCTCTCCTCTCCTTGCTATGAATTAATGAGTTTCTCAATTTAAAAATAACCTCATTTGCATAGGCATTCCTGTCATGACGGAAGGACGGGGTGAACCGGTTCGGCCGACTAAAAATATCCGTGTTCTAGGACACTGGGGAGAGAGAGAGAGAGAGAGAGAGAGAGAGAGATGGAGAGAGAAACAGAAGAGAGGAGAGTTGAGGGAGAGAGGAGAAGAGAGTCCTGTTTCCTCCAGTAGCGGATCCATTTCAATCCGCCTTCATCCGCATTTCTCCTCGTTATCATAGGCCTCCTCCTCCTCCTCCCCCGACATTTGAAAAGCATCGCCACCTGGAGATATCTCCGCCCACCTTTTAGGCCTTCTCAGACCCGTAAGGATGATTCTCATTCAGAGAGCAGGTATTAAAACAGGGGTCGGGAGGAGGGAGGGGGAGGGGGAGGGGGCCGGTTTCAGAAAGTCTTCCTTGATGGTGAGATTTTCCTGGTGGTTATTGTTCTTACTGTGGGAGGGTTTCCTTGGTTTGGTGAGAGTCTTTCATTGTAAGATCTTCTTGGTGTGGTGATAAAAGTGTTTTCTTTGAATATTTTCCTTGTTTTGGGAGGAATCTAATCTGCTTGTTCAGGGGTTTCAGTAGGTGATAATTGTGTGTGTGTGTATTTTTTTTCCCCAAATCTTTAGCTGGAAAACCTTATGGACAGAGTCAACAGGCTAGTGTTGAGGTAGTCTTCCCTTGGAAGACTTTTCTAAAGTGGAATCAGTCTTTCCTGGGAAGATTCCTAAATTGGAGTAGTCTTCCCTGGGAAGATTCTAAATTGGAGTAGTCTTCCCTGGGAAGATTCCTAAATTGGAGTAGTCTTCCCTGGGAAATTCAAATTCCTAAAGTTGGCGTAGTCCCTTTCCCACTTGGAAAGATTCCTAAATTGGAGCTTAGTCCTTCCCTGGGAATTCTAAATTGGAGTAGTCTTCCCTGGGAAGATTCTAAATTGGAGTAGTCTTCCCTGGGAAGATTCTAAATTGGAGTAGTCTTCCCTGGGAAGATTCTAAATTGGAGTAGTCTTCCCTGGGAAGATTCCTAAATTGGAAGTAGTCATCCCTTGGACGATTCCTAAATTGGAGTAGTCTTCCCTTGGAAGACTTCCCTAAAGATATGCAGCAGTTCTTTCCGTGAACGATTAAAACATTGACATGTTGCCTTAAACATTCTCTGGGTGAGGAATGGGGGCAGGGGCATCGAGTCAAACTTGGGGTATTCTAGTGATCCCATGTGTCAATCCATTGCAATCTCGTTCGTTGCATTGCTAATGATGGTGATCTATTTAAGACCCGGTAGCTTCCCCAGCAGTTTGATTGGTACATGGACCGTTTACGAGTTTTCATTTTGTTTTTTTTTTGTAAGGGTGGGTTTACGAATCAGCAGATTTATTTTATTTATTTATTTGTTCTCTGATTAAATTCAGGTTGAATCCAAATCTGAGGAGAGGGAGAATTACAATATGGTGGTGGGGGGTTGAGGGTAGGGGGGGGGTTGGGGGGAATTTTAATTGCGCTCGAAAAACCTTTAGATTAATGTTGAATGTAAATTGGAATGGCTGTCAAATGATATTGCATTATGAATTTTTTAACAGGACGTAGGGTTCCGGTCATGGGAGTGCCATTTGTATTTTACTTATTAAGTTATTTTTATTTTTGGCAAGAAGAACTCTCTTTTTAAAACAACAAATTCTGTTGAATGAAAATAGCAGAATTCATCGAATTCGAAAATCTAATATGTTATCTTTTCTATTTTTCTCATTACTCTCTGAGCCAGAAAAGCGAGTGATAACGAAAAATACGAAAAGATAATATCTAAGAATTAATTCGCTAAATTCTGCCAGTTTTATTCATCAGTATTATTATTTATTATTATTATTATTATTATTATTATTATTATTATAGAAATAGCATTTAAGGCGTGAACTCGTTTGGTAAGCATCCACAGAATAGAATGTAGGAGACATTCGAAACATATTTATGTATTCATCTATTTGTGCGTGATTTATTTTTGTGGAGAGAGAGAGAGAGAGAGAGAGAGAGAGAGGAGCGAGAGAGAGAGAGAGAGAGAGAGACAGTTGCTGAATATTAACGAATGATCTAGATATTTTAAGAAAACCAGTCATACGTTGACTTGTAAGACACTGTCCGGGTGGACACAAAGATTGTTGCGACCCGGAAAAGTACATTATAAAACAACTCTTCTCTCCTCTCTCTCATCTCTCTCCTCTCTCTCTCCTGTCCTCTCTCTCTTCTCGTCCTCGTGGTCAAGTGGTACTGCCTCCCCAACCCCCCCGTACTTGTAGGCCAGGGATCGAACCCGAGGAGAAAGGAAGTGATTTATGACCACTTAAAAAAAATAATTTCTTAGTCTATTCAGATATTTGTCGTATTCTCTTCTCTCTCTCTCTCTCTCTCTCTCCCTCCACACCCCGTCATTATGTAAGGCAGTATTGGTTGAAAAACTGGTAGATGGTAATTTATTCTTCTCTGAAACTAGCCTGACCTTTTTACAATGTCTCGACCTATTCAGCTCTTTGCACCCGACACTTAACTACAACGATCGTCGGATTCATCAGTCATCAAGATGATGAACACACAACAAATCCCGTTCAAAGAATTCCGTCGGATTCATCACTTTGTGAAGTATTAATATATACAGATATTGTAGAAAGGGCAATGTCAGTGGTTTAAACTTTCTCATTTAAGGAAAGGAAAGTTTTATATTATATTATTATATATTTACTATTAATATCTATATTATATACTATATATATATATAAATCAGAATATAATATATATATAAGGAAAGTTCTTGTTCTAAAAGACTACGGATTGAATGATGATTTTTTTTGTTTTTGTTTGTTTTTTAAACACAGCCCCCTTTTTTAAAACGCTTTCCCAAATTTATATAGGACGTCGTCTTAATTGTTTGGCGATGTAATTTATAGTTCATTTGAAAAAGAAACCACTACATACTACTAACTACTACTACTACTTAAGTAACTACTACTACTAATCTACGACTATTACTATTATTATTATTATTATTATTCGTTTTGCTCTTTTATGAGTCGGGTATTTCTCTAAAGTCGACATGTTTCTACCATTTCCATGGCCATCTTCGGGATGTCCCATGCAACGTGTCGAAGATGGCCATGGAAATGGTCGAAACATGTCGATAACATTATTATTATATAGACACGTATTTTCTCAATGTCGAGATTGATTAGAGTTGAAGGTCCACAGTGATTGTCAGCAATATATTGTAATTATTTATTCAAGCGTTGTATAAATAATCACAATCCATTATTGAATATTAATTGTGGACCTTCAATATTATTATTATTATTATTATTATTATTATTATTATTATTTTATTAAACGTAATGGTTGCAGTTGCAATAATAATGAGAAATCTCACTTGATCGCAGAGTCGTCTTAAAGATCATCTCATTATTATTCTGATTGAATCCACAGAGAGAGAGAGAGAGAGAGAGAGAGAGAGAGAGAGAGAGAGAGAGAGAGAGAGAATAGATCAGTGATGTACAGGCGGGGATGCTGTCAGAGTTAATAATTATCCAGGGTATCCGTACGGTTTTTGTTAAGACTCTCTCTCTCTCTCTCTCTCTCTCTCTCTCCATTGTTTCGATCGACTTTTATGGATTGTATCCGCTAATGTAGATGAAGAAGCCAAGAAAGCCTAGAATAAAGAAGCGAAGGAAGCGAAGGAAGAAGAGGAGGAGAAGAGAGAGATAGAGAGAGAAGCGAGAGATAGAGGAGAGGAGTGAGAGGAGGAGAGGAGAGAGGAGGTGTTGAAATGTTATGGCATGAACATTGAAAAGACATATTATACAATTCGTTTAAATCAATCATAAGTTTACGAACGGCATCTTTTCCAATATTTTCAAATGCTGACCCATCACCGCTTGTTGCGCCAGACCTCCAAAATTTGGCGCAGTGTTTCAGTACCGCTACTTTTTCTCTGTCCCATTTTTCCAGGCTTGAGGCAAACCATATATTTACCTTCATAATCAATAACGCCTGACCTCGACGAGGTAATCCTCGTCTCGCCGTGGAGGTACCATCCTTTAGTTTTCACATTGCGTATGGCTACTATCATATGCACTCAGGGAATGTATACTACATCTGCTGGAGGTTAATGGTACACCCAGATCTCAGCTTAGTATGGCATTGTAAATTATTTTCATTAGTTGTGTTCATGTCCATTTTTTTTGAAGTCCTTAATTTACCCCAATGAATACAAGCATATAGATATATATATATATATGAAGGTATATAAACAAAGGAAAGAACCCCTATTTTAACGTGTGACTGATAGAATGTTGTATGATAATGGTAAAATATTTGCTTTTTATCCTCCTGTGGAAGATGATCTTGAAATTAAGCGAAAGAATGTTGTTAGTTTTCTTTTAATATATATATCATATATATATATATATATATATATATATATATATATAATATATATATATATATATATATATATATATATATATAGTATATATATAATATATATATATATATATATAATTATATAAATCATATTATATATTATATGTATGTATATATGTTATACATATGACTACGTTAATTAACCATGGTTACTCATGATGTATGATTTAAAGGATTCATTGCCTTGGAGTAATGAATTAGTCCATAATGGCTATGTTTGCGCATCAAGATTATTTTCTGTCTTACTGTGCCTACAAATTATAGTACACGCTGCCGGTGTCAAAATGATCTAGATGGAAAACAGGTAATTTTAGTATTCCATGTTTGAACTGCGCCGGATTGAAAGTCATATATATATCTCTTTTTAATGCTTTACGAATATAGTTTTTTGTTGTTGTTGTTGTTGAGATCGAGACCCAGAACTGAACCAGGGTGAACCTCATCGCGAACCCAAGATGAGTCATTCGTACCCGGCTTTCTGAGGCTCTGGAGTGGCTGAGGCTGGAAGCGAAGTCCTCAAGAGGGTAATGAGGAGTTGTTGAGAGATCCTCAGTGCCAGAAGGACACACGTCCTACTTAGCATTCATCCCGCTCAGTTTTCTCGCTGGAGAATTCTTGGTCACCAAATCGAGGTTAAAAGTGTTGATTATTCAAAATTATTAGTCATGACTATGGGAATTCCAGCTGAAAACATTCTTTACCCAAAATAAAAGGTCATGAAGATTTGAATTTCATTTGAAAAACGTACGTAACATATTGCAAATAGTTAATGATTTTATAAATTCCATTTGAAAAAATTTCTTCACCCATATTAAAAGGTAATGAAGGTTTGAATTTTATTTGAAAAACTTACGTCGCCCATTGTGCATAGTTGTGCATTTTAAAATTATATTTGAAAACATTTTTCACCCAAAATAAAAGGTAATGAAAATTTGAATTTTATTTGGAAAATGTGTCACCCATTGTAAATAGTTATGTATTTTTAGATTCTATTTGAAAAAAAATTTTCATCCAAAATAAAAGGGGATGAAGATTTGTATTTAATTTGGAAAACGTACGTCACCCACTGTAAATAGTTAATGCATTTTTATTCTATTTGAAAAACATTTTTCACCCAAAATAAAAGATAATGAAAATTTTAATTTCATTTGAAAAACGTGAGTCACCCATTTGAATAGTTATGCATTTTAAAATTCTATTTGAAAAAAATTTTTCACCCAAAATAAAAGGTAATGAAAATTTGAATTTTATTTGGAAAACGTACGTCAGCCATTGTAAATAGTTTTGCATTTTTACAATCTATTGGAAAAACATCACTTTCATGATCGATGTTTTTCAAATTCCATTTGAAAAACATCGATCATGAAAGTTAGAAGCTCTTTTGAAAAAGCATTTCACGTCGTCAAAAACTGATAATGAAATTCTAAGTATTAAATAAAAGAAACTGCCAATCACAAACTATCGTGATGACGTGAATTCCAATTTAGAAAGGTTTCGTCACTCAAACTTAAAAGGTCATCAAAGAGTGAATTACTTATCTAGAAGTAATAGTCAGGGTAGTGTGAGTTCCAGTTTTAAAAAAATTGTGCTCACAAAATCAGTGGTCATAAATATGTGAATTTCAACTTGAAAACGTTTCAAAAATAAATATTCATGAATGTATGCAAATCGTGATAGAAAAAACAAAAGGGATTTCTGGTGAAAATCAATATACATTAAAAATTATTTGTCATTAAACTTTAGATTCCCGTTTTTAAAAAAAAAAAATCTACGCTGTGTGAATATGGGAATATTGAGTAGGCGTCGCTACTGACGATAGTCTTAATTATAAAAGAATTTAAGAATGGATTCAAGATAAAGATAAAAGATGTTATAATGACCAATGACGAAACTTCCAGCAGATACAGAGGAAGTTGTAGATGTTCTTTTATCAACAACGAAGTTTGTCTCTTACAAGACCTTATTTGACCCTTCCAGGACCATCTGTTACTGCTTTCATATGAGTTCCATATTCTTTGGAAGCTTGAATTTCAAGTCAGTGGTCCCTTTGGTGGGCTTGCTTCATTATTGAGTAGGGTTCATCCTCTGAATAATAATAATAATAATAATAATAAATAATAATGGTAAGTAAGTAAGTAAGTAAGTAAGTAGTAGTGTAGTAGTAGTAGTAGTAGTAGTAGAGTAGTAGTAGTAGTAGTAGTAGTAGTAGTAGTAATTGTTGTGGTGGTGGTCTGATGCATGTGTGAATGTTCAGCTACCGTATTCAAATAACCTCGTGTTCTTCTGAATAATAATAATAATAATAATAATCGTAGTAGTAGTAGTAAGTAGTAGTAGTCTGATGCATGTGTGAATGTTTAGCTACCATATTCAAATAACCTCGTGTTCTTCTGAATAATAATAATAATAATAAAAATAATAATAATAATCTGTTGCGTGTGTGAATGGTTAGCTCATGTATTTAAATATCCTCGTATTTTTTTCTCAATAATAATATAATAATAATAATAGTAATAATAATAATAATAATAATAATAATAATAATAATAATAATAATAATAAATCTGTTGCATGTGTGAATAGACAGCTTATGGATTTAAATAGCGTGTTGTGTATAAGGCCCATTGCAACAGATGCCCTGACTTCATGACTCGTATAATCGAAAGGTTTTTTTTCTTGGACACATGAACATACACATCCACTCATTATATATACTGTTTGTATAGTAGAAGTAAAAATATTCAGTATATCGTTGCATAGTTATTTTTTGTGTTTATGTGTGCAAGTCTGCGCGCGCTGTTGATTAATATTGGTAGAATTAGGTCGGAATGTCTAGTTATATTATTCTTTTAAACGTTATGTATAAATAAATTGAAGCCTATGTACGTGTAACATTAACATTTTTGTCATCTACACTTTCTGGAAAGCCGATAATAAATTTTTCATAAATGAATCCAAATTATAGTTATTATTGTAAACCTTTTGTTTAAAAAAAAAAAAAAAAAAAAAAAAAAAAAAAAAAAAAAAATAAAAAAAAAAAAAAAAAAAAAAAAGAGGAAATTGTTGATGATGGTTAATGCAACCTTACACGGAAGGAAGCCGTTCTGGGACTGTCAGTGTTTTTAGACGAACATAATCATTGCAGAAATATGAAATATTAAAAATATGAAAAAAGAAACTCCCAACGGGCAGCTTTTCATTGCTCAGCGGTTTTTATCCCCGTGTTCAGGTGCGTTGTAATCACACAGACGTGACATTCCTTGTCTTTGTGTCCTTGAGAATCCTGTTGGGTAATGTATGCTAATAAGTATAATAAATTAATGAGCTTATAGTGGGTGGAGCTCCCCTGTTAATGGCTATTGTCGTCATCTGAGGTCACGATAACATTGACAATATATATATATATATATATATATATATATATATATATATATATATATATATATATATATATATATGTAAAGTGAATTGTGGTTCCAGTATTTTCCTGGAACAATCCAGACGTCTGAACGAAAGAGAAGCAACGGTCGTTTTGCATGCAACTGGAAGTGTCCTTACCTCACCAGGCGGTTTGAAAGCTCCTCAGTGGCGTGGTCGGTATGGTGTTGGCGTGCCACCTCGGTGGCCACGAGTTCGATTCTTGGACATTCCATTGACGGGTCAGAGATGTGTATTTCTGGTGATAGAAGTTCACTCTCGACGTGGTTCGGAAGTCACGTCAAGCCGTTGGTCCCGTTGCTGAATAACCACTGGTTCCATGCAACGTCAAAACACCATACAAACAAACAAACAAATAAACCAGGCGGTTTAAGGAATGCTAAGTACAGAGAGGAGTCCTTTCTCCTTCCTCCTTGTCCTTTTTTGAAAGTGTGAATACAATTTCTTTATTTTAACCTTTGAGCTATGAAACTTTTTTTGACTCGGAGGATAACTTCCTTCCTTCCTTCCTTCATAACCTCCTTCATTTCACACGAGCATTTATGCCCTTTGATTTCCCTTTTGCCTTTTAGGATTTTGAAAACGATCAGAAACGGCTAAGGTTCTCAAGTGACCAAATGACTGATGTCATGACGTCAATGTTGACGTTTGTTTTTAACTGTTTTAACCTTTAGAGATCGATTGAGCTTGAACTGGAATTTTTTTTTTTTTTTCAGTCGACGAAATGATGAGACTTTTTCGCAGTTATAAAAGTTTTTATCCTTTTTTTTAGACATTTTTTACATTGAAAGTTCGTCTGAATCTTACTGATTATATACTTCCTATTCCTGTAATTTAGAGGTTTTCGGACTTTTAAATGTGAAACCCTATTGAATGCTAATGATGATAGTTTTTCTTTATTTCTGTAGTTTTATAGGTAATTTGGGTTTTAATTCAAGAGGGTAATATTCAGGAAATGTGAGCAGTGTCTGAATTTATTGCTCCTATATTTATGCTTGTATACCTACATACACATATGTATATATTGATGTATGTATGATTAATGTACAAGTTGTTCTTTGAATTCAGGCTCAAGTGTTTATGTACTTAAGTGTGCATATATGTATGTATATATGTATATCTTTGTGTATGAAATTGCAACAGCCACAATGCCCTCTTAACATTTTAAATTCTTTGCTTTGTAGTGACTAAGGTCTAAAATTAGACCTTGGTAGTGACAAGCGTATCCAAAAAAGAGCAAAGAGTTCAAGAAGTAAGAGGGCATTGTGGTTATAACAATTGCATGTGTATCTAGTAAAAATGACCAGTAGATTCTACGTACATATCTTTGTGTATGCATAGAATAATGATACTGTATCTAAAGCCTCCTTCCTTTTTGACACCTGAGCTGTGCAGGATTCTCGATACCAGTATCCTACCTCCTTCCCCGTTAATCCAGTTAGCGAGTCTGAACTCGTCCCCCTAATTTATGTCTATTGGCCCCACCTGTCCCATCTTCCGTGGCCCTCCCTCCATTCCACTGAGCCCTCGGCAGAGTCTCAGAGTCTCCTGAGAGTGAACAGCTGATACAAGAAACTGACTCCGGGTGGGTGAAATCAAGGTTAGGAAAGGGGAAGTTACCGGTCGCTCGTTTTAATCGACGGGCGTGCTCCGAATCTTAAGGTGCAACTTCTTCTTCTTCTTCTTCTTCTTCTTCTTCTGTTCGAACTGCCTCCCAGAGGATGTCGTCCAATTGGAGCTTCGGAAGTCCGAGCGGAGATGCGTTGCTTTACTACCCTAATGGAGTTCGACTTGTATTTTTATATTTTACTTAAATGTTTATTTATTTATTTATTATTTGTTTATTTATCTATTTTTCTATTAACTGGTCTCTTTCTGTAGTATTTCCCACTACCTTCTGTTGCTTCTTTCGAATGAACACCATATGGTTTGGAAGCTTGAATTTCAAGCCCTTGTGTTGGGCTTGTTCCTTATGAATAGGGTTCATCTCCTGAATAATAATAATAATAATAATAATAATAATAATAATAATAATAATAATATAAAATAATAATAATAATAATAATAATAGCACGAGTCTTAAAATGGAGAAACAGAACCACAGTTATGTGATTGTACATATTATTTAAAGATTAAACCACAAAACGAAGCAGCACAATTGAAAAGGGAATCCGAACAGATTCCAGATTCCCAAAAGATATCCTTACAGTTTTGTCTTTAAGTATATGTACATTTACATAACTGTGGATTTGTTTCTCCAATAATAATAATAATAATAATAATAATAATAATAATAATAATAATAATAATAACAATTACGTTGAATTGCTCTTAATATTGTTATATTGGATTGGTTTGTATAGGTTCTTGGTGCTTCTGACTAGAATATATTGTTTTTCTTGTTGTTATTGAAGGAAATTATTGTTTGTTGTTATTGTATGGCGTTGCATGTCTTCTCTCCAGACTGCCATTGTAAGGAATTGTTTGTAAGGTTTGGCTGTTGATATTGTGTGGAATCTCTTAAATTGTTTTGGGTGTTCTGCCCTTGTATAAAATGGTCTGTTTTTTTGCTCAGCGTTATTTAGCACTTTTCTCGGAAGATTATTCTTGTTTTGAAATAACTTCGACATGAGGTGTCTTTTAGATGTACTAGTAATTCTCTCGCTTCTTTATTCTGGAGGGAAGTTTGACCGCATAAATATCCGTTTAAACTGGTTATATTTGTGTGTTGCTAACCACTGCTCTTTATTTATTTTTTTATATAAATAGAAAATATTATCAGGTTTTTCGACGAAAGTCTTCCCCTGAGAAAAAGCTTCTTGTGGAAGTTGTGTATTCGTAAACACACACACACACACACACACACACACACACACACACTTTACAACTTTGCCTGACTGTTCTTTACGAAGCGATAAATTAAATTTCTGGTCTTTGATTTTCATATTAATGTCCTGAGGCTCCCCTATCATTTTCCAGTTGAATGAGTCGGAACAATCAACACCCACTTAATCATTGGGTGCATTGCAATTGACGTCTTTATATATATATATATATATATATATATATATATATATATATATATATATATGTGTGTGTGTGTGTGTGTGTGTGTGTGTGTGTGTGTGTGTGTTGGTTGATCATGTGCAAACTATTGCTTGCGTTTAAAAGTTTGTATTTTGGTGGTTAATTGTATCCAAGCAGTTGTATACATTTAAGGTTGGTTTTGTGGTGGTTGATTCTGCCTAAACAACTGCTTGAACACAATTAACCACCAAAATACTAACTTTTAAACGTAAGCAATTGTTTTAGCGGAATCAAACAGCACAAAACCAACTTTAAATGTAAACAACTGCTTGAACACAATTAACCACCAAAATTTTAACTTTGATTCTGTGTAAACAATTGCTTGTGTTTGCTGTTGGTTTTTTTGGGAAGGTTGATTCTGTTCAAACAATTGCTTCCTTATAAAGTTGGCTTTTGTGTGGTTGACTTTCTTTCAACAGTTGTTTAAATTTAAAAATGGTTTTTTGGTGGTTGATTCTGATTTAACTTGATTCTGTTAAACAATTTATTCCGTTTAATTTTTTTTTATTGTGTTTCAACAGGTGCTTGTTTTTTAAGTTAGTTTTTTGGCAGTTGAATCTGTGCCAGTCATTGTTCAGTCTACCCAAATCGAGTTACTTATAACGTCACCAGTTATGTTTATTTTGTTACTTGTTTTTCTATAGTTATGTAGTATCTGGTGGGTACTCAACCTTATTTCATTTTATAATTGTTAAGAAAAAATTTCTTAATCATATGTCATATCATCTTAATTTTTACCTCGTGGTAAAATGTTTGTTGCAAATTCCTGACGCTAATTTGCCATTCTAATCCTTTCCGTGGCATAAGTGCAACGTTGCAAGACATTGCCTGCCATGCAACATCTTGCAGTTGCAATGCAGCTCTCCTCCTCTCCTCCTTCTGCGTAAACTTGTACTGTTTATTTGAAAGCAGGTTCGTTGTCTTAAGCCACCGGAGTTGTAATCTAGGTTATTACAACCAAATGTTATGAGGGAGATTCTTGGAAAAGGGAGAGTTGGTGGGGGGGGCGTGGCATGCTTTGAAAATTCTCTCCGACTCAAAATATTCAATTATGAATGTGCGCGAAATGAGAAGGCTTCGTCGAACGTCTTGTTTTTCCAAGAAACCCTCTCTCTCTCTCTCTCTCTCTCTCTCTCTCTCTCTCTCTCTCCTTTCTCTCTCTCTGAGATTGTATCATGTTTCATATCCTTGGTGAATTATTTCTAGATTTAAATGCTCTTACCTCAGCTGCTTCGTGATTTCATGTGCACACACACACACACACACACGCACACACACACACACACACATATATATATATATATATATATATATATATATATCGAGAAACCTCTCTCTCTCTCTCTCTCTCTCTCTCTCTCTCTCTCTCTCTCTCAAATTGTAGTTTCATATCTTTTTTAGTTATCTTGTAATTTTAGTGCGCACACTATATATATATATATATATATATATATATATATAATATATATATATATATATGTGTGTGTGTGTGTGTGTGTGTGTGTGTGTGTGTGTCCTGTCATGTATCAAGCTGTTAATGGCACCAGCAAATGTTACATTAATGCCCGAATCATACCCACAGATCCCTTCATTGGCCATCACAATGCCCAGTCACTCCTCAGAAACCCCGACGTCTGATAAACCGAGTACATGTTCTCATTGAGCGAATAGTTATGCCCGAGTTTGCCCCGAATGAAGAGGGCATGTTCTCCTCCTCCTCCTCCTCCTCCCCCTCATCCTCATCCCTGCCCCTCTTCATACCCAAATTTGGCGTCTGTCTGCCTCCGCCCAACCGCACGTCTTCGTGCAAAATTTACCCCCATCCCCCCTGTCTTTGTCCCTAGTCGTGCACAAGACGCTCATGAACGCCGGGTATGATATGAGTGCATGACCATGGGAGGACGGGTTTCAGCTTGTAAATGCAGTCTGTACTGGCTGTAACTGGATCGTATTACTACAGCTCTCTCTCACGCTCAAGGGATGGGCTGGTCTTCCTCCTTCCTATGTGGCTGGCTGGTCTCACGGGTGTGAAATGATCACTTCGAGTTGGCGGCGATTGCATTATTCTGTTAGGATTGTAGGATTTAATACTGCGAACTGTGGGAGTGGATGGCGTATCCTGAACGGTTGGGTTGGTTTCGAATTGATCTTTTAGTTTTCTCTGTTTGTTTCCGGCCTACGGGAGGAGGGTCTTGCTGGTGAATTTTACCTCAGTATGGAGAAACTGATGAGGAATCATTTGAAGGAACGTGATTCTCAGTGATCACGCTAGGCTGTGATTCTTGAAGAATTATACACTGCCCTAATTAAATAGTTGGTTTTTTTTTTGTGTGTGTGTGTGTGTGTCCCACAAAGTTGGCCAGGAGGATCTAACCTGGTGACTTAGGCTTCAGTTTGAAGAAGCTAATGATTTCTTAAGCGATTTCTTAAGGATTACTTTGCAGGAACGTGCTTCAGTGCTCACGGTAACCAGAAAATCTTCAGGAATCACTCTCTGCCCTTATGAAATGACTGGGTTACTTCTGAATCGATTTTTGTGTTCCCTTTTAAATTATTTTATTTTATTTATTTATTTATTTATCCCATAAAGACGGTTAGGAGAATCCAGACCGGTGACTTATGCCTCCTCAGTCTGAAGAAGCTAATGATTTCTTACGCTTTGAAGGAACGTGATTCAGTGCTCACGCCAACCAGTAAATCATCAGGAGTTACTGGCCTAATTAAATGGTTGGATTAGTATTGAATTGTCTTTTTGTTCCCTTTCTCTGTGTCTCATAAAGCCAGTTGAGAGAGTAGACCGGTCTAGACTTAATTCATTGATCACGTTTACCAGTGAATCTTTAGAAATGACCCACTGCCTCAATAGTTAGTTAAATATACTCGGTGAAGAATAGGCTAGAAGTTTTTTTTTTTTTTTTTTTTTTTTTTTTTTTTTTTTCCACAGAGCATTCGGCTACTTTCAGCCGAGGTGCCATGGGCAGTTTTGTCATTCTTTATGCAAAGTTTCAGAGGACGAGTCGGTTACGTGCTCGTCTACCAATCTGAGAGTCCGGATTTCGATTCCTCGCTCTGCCAACGTGGAATCAGAGGAATTTATTTCTGGCGACAGAAATTTATTTCTCGATGTCTTTAGGATCCCACAATAAGCTGAAGGTCCCATTCCTAAGTAATCAAATGGTTCCTAACCACGTAAAAATATCTAATCCTTCGAGCCAGCCCTAGGAGAACTGTTCATCAGCTCAGTGGGTTGGTTAAACTAAATATACTAAGTACAAAATAAGAGAACAGTTTGGTTGACTAATACCTTAGCAGCATAATTTGAATTAGATATTGGCATGGACGGAGTTCGTCATAATTCCTTCGTTCTGTACCTCTCAAGTAATTGTGGAGATCAGGAATAATATTATTTCCCGCTATTTTGTATGGCAATGACGCATGTAGCTGCTGAGTTTCGATCGAATTCGGAATTACCGGTGACGCGGTGCTTGCGTGTGTGCGTGCCTGCGCGCGTTCTCGCGTGTACTGCGTCCAGCACGCAATTCCTGCATGGGTCGATTCCATGTCTTGCTTGCGCTGCTCTATTTTTGGGTGTGGGAATTCCATGTCTACTTTTGTGATCCTCGGTTAGATGAATATCGCTTTTGAGTAAGTGTGTGTGTGTGTGTGTGTATTCTCTCTCTCTCTCTTTCTATATATATATATATATATATATATATATATATATATATATATATATATTATATATATATATATATATATATATATATATATATATATATAATTGTGTGTGTACATATATACACATATTTATGTACATATCATAAAATATACGTATGAAGACAAGTAAAAAACGGGACTTGGAACAAGTACTTTCGTAATATATTCTACATATTCAAAAGTTTACATTGTATGCATATGTATGATAAGTTCTTGACCAGTCTGTGGGTCTTCAGGTACTGTTAATAAACAGATGAATAAAAAAAATTAATAAAAAAGAGAATAACGAACAAATAAACCGGTTAAGAGGGCTACACCGTTGGGTACAAGGCGTCGATGGATTCTCACGAAACCTGGCGACCCGAGGTTGACAGAATAGCTGTCAATAGAGATCTCGGCCTCTCCGGTCAATTAATCAGTAACAGAGATTCTGTCAGTAAACTGATTGACCTTGTCAGTAAACCTCTGTGCTAAGCATTGCAACCAACAATGGATAATTGTGAAATGATGAATTATCTGTAAATCAAAGTTTAGTCATTGCAAACTGAATTTCCTTTCTAACAGTTGCAAGCAGCTGAATGATTTCATATTGAAATTCCGTTTCAATTTGTTGAAAGCATCTGAATAATTGCATATCTAAATCCCGTTTAAAACAATTGCAAGCAAATGTATAATTGCATATTTAGATTACCTTTAAATTAACTGCGAGCAACTGAATAATTGCATATTGAAATTACGTTTAGATTAATTTCAAGCAAATGAATAATTCCATATTGAAATTACGTTTAAATTAATTGCAAGCAACTGAATGATTGCATATTTAAATTAAGTAATTGCATATTGGATTTCCGTTTAAAACAGTTGCAAGCAACTGAATACTTGCATAATGACATTCCGTTTAAATTAATTGCAAGCAACTGAATAGTTGCATATTGGAATTACCTTGAAAAAAGTTGCAAGCAACAGAATAATTGTATATTGAAATTTCATGTGAAACCATTGCAAGCAACTGAATAATTGTATGTTAAAATTACATTTTAAACATTTGTATGCAACGTGATCATTACAAGTAGAACTTCCATTGGAACAACTGCAAGAACTGCATGCTGCAGTTGCGCAAATTGCACCTACATTTCCATAATTGCAAACTGAACTGAGTACTCGCAAATTAAACAGGAGAATGACTAACTGACAACTGAACGTCCTTTGTAAATATTGCCGGCTGAAGTGCATGAATACAAATGAATGCTTAAACTGTGATAATACAACTCATTCGTCACAGGGAGACTTTATCATAATGAGTATGCTTTGTAAATAAAACATTCTTATAGTTGCCAGCTGTAAGATGTTATGACAAAACAAGGCGTGAGCCGACCTCCAGCTTACTTTATATTCCTAACTTAACGGGAAGCGGTCTGCACAATTAATACTCATAATTACTACTACTCGTACTAACAACAAGGGTCAAATAAAAAGGACGCAAATTAAACATGTTCACGTATTCTCAGCTATAAGTGGAAACACACAATAATTGAACAGAAATATAGCCTCTAAATCCACAACACCAAATAAATTAAAACGTGCTACAATCTACGGACAGATAACCCGTTGTTTCGCCAACGAAAATTAAAAATATACGCTATATACAATAAATTTTATTAGAAATCATTTTTCTGTACCGTTTAATATGCACATTGTTAATTTTTTACATTTTCATTCTAATAGATAACTCATAAATATCCGATCCTAAAATTCCTGTATCTTTAACTCAGCGCGAAATTTTTTTTTTTTCTTTTTTAGACCTTTCCTCTCTCTCTCTCTCTCTCTCTCTCATAAGAAAATAGTTTGCAGGCTTTCTCCCCGAGTAAGCGATAAAAGTGTTCCATTAAAAGCTGCCTCCATCCATATAATTGTGTGCTGAAAATGAACAGCGAAATTTCGCATGTTTTCCATCACAGATGGTGATTACACAACCCAGATCACTCTGTGTCGGAGAGAATGGCAATATAAATCTTTCCATAACAGCCTCATTTACTCCTTTGTTTGCAAGCAATTAGAACAGTTTGTTAACTTGAGAGATTTATGTGCTGTTCCGTTTTTTTTATTAAATAATTCATTAACTGTATCTGTTACGACCTGTATTTATAAATGCATGAAACTCATGGTATATCCTTTCATTTAAGGGCCTCTATATATCCCACTCTATGCACCGACACGAAGTCTCATCGTCAGCACGTCGAACCTCCCTAGACAGAGTTCACCGTTTTTTGTTTTTTTTTTTTACTTGTGACCAAGTCATCTCTGATTCCATCCTTGTCTGTACATCAGTCTTTTCACAATTTCCACTTATATCCGCATTCATCTGCGTATCGATTCTTTCATCACATATATACTACTCAGAATAATTCATAAAAATTGTTTCAGTCTTTTTATTATCTCTTCCATTTGTATTCAGCATCCACACTTTGCTTCTGTAAAGGAGAGTTGGCTCAACAACCCCATCATACACATTCCCGCCTTGACATCTATAGGCTGATGGATTATCTTGGCTTCTATAGACTATGAATTCTCTTGGCTTCTATAGACATTAATTCTCTTGGTTTCTGTAGACAGATAAATTCTCTTGGGTTTTATAGGCAGATGAATTCTCTTGGGTTCTATAGACATGTTAATTCCCTTGGCTTCTATAGGAAGATGAATTCTCTTGACTTCTACAGGCAAATGAATTCTCTTGGCTTCTATAGACAGATTAATTCCCTTGGCTTCTATAGGAAGATGAATTCTCTGGCCTTATATAGACAGGTGAATTCTCTGAATTCTCTACCAATGTTGTGCAAACTTCTTACTGTCTTGCCTCACCTGTTATGAGATTCACCTCATCTCTCATGACATCATCATCCATTGTAATTACCTGTATGTATATATATACACATATATTCATTGCATCTTTAAGTTTTCTTGAGTATGGAAATCATATTCTGTTTTTGACTTGTTTTTGCGTTAATGTTTGAGTATGTACCATTTATTTTTAATGGAGATAGTATATTAGCATTGTGATCATAAGCAGAAAATAGGTTTGCTGTTTTTTATGCGTATTGGAGTCCAAATTAAAAGGTAAACGTGTCTGTCTGTATGTATACAGTATAAGCACGCACATATCCACACTCAGAGAGAGAGAGAGAGAGAGAGAGAGAGAGAGATTTCTTCATCCCCTCTTTAATTGCCCGGAGTTTTTATCTGTGTAGCCCCTTTCAAGCCATTTCAGCAATGATTTACTTGAATACGGAGCGGGCAATAAAGAAAGAAGGATGTTTATTACCTTAAATGGAACGGAGACTGTATGACGTCATGGCGTATTGATTGAAGGAAGGGACCGCTGCCCATTTCTCTGATTGGCTGTCGGCTCTGCCCCCCCGTGATGTCCAACGTAATGTATTTATTTTCCCCTCATCGATACGTAACTCCGGAATCATTGCTTCAATGTTTTGACGTCGAGTGACCGTGTTCCGTGATTTATCGTCGTTGTCGATTGCATAATATTTTCTTATAATGTTCGAAGTGGATTTCGTTCGGAAATGATTCATCAATTGGCTTTATTGAAGCCTGTTGTCGCTCGTTTAATTCCTGTGGTCTGTTGAATGTCTTTGGAAAGGATTGGTTGCTGTGTCCGCTTCTGTCGAATGCCTTTGTGTTTCCTATAATATTCAAAGTGAATTACATTCAGTAATGACTAAATATCGAGTCTCATTGTAACCCACTGTTATTCATATCTAATTCCTGTGGCCTTTTGAATGCCTGTTAAACTTGAAAGGAAAAAATAAAGTTGTTTATTATGATGAAGGTGCTAGCCTCATGCCCATGGGCACGGTCACCTTAGGTCATATCGACTGTCTGTTATGTTCACCCGTCCGACAACTATCCTCCACCGGTCTCCCCGCCAAGACCAGCTGTGTAGAGACCTTGCCACCGCATATGAAGATCACCCATCCAAATGTCGACCACACCTCACGTTGCCTAACTTCGACGATGGAGAGACCAATACACACGTTTAGCAAACGTGCCATTGCTCTTGGATGTTGTTGCATTAGTTTAAAAGCAGCATTCAACTGTATTCTCTGTGTGGGCGCCTCGTCAGGGAAATGATTCAATGTATATGTATTCAATTGGTCTAGCACAGACACGCAAACATGTGTTGCAACGCTTGCCCGGCTGAATACAAATATGCCACAAAGCTGGGGAAAGGAATGTTGGGATCATTATGCCCTCACCAGGCGCCCATTAATAGCTGAATAATGGAGACGATGTTAGAAAAGGAACAGGATGTTTCAGGAGCATTTCCTCGGAGAACCAGGAGCTAAACACTGAAGATACCACAAGAAACACGATGTTGCTGGAACATTTCCTCAGAGAACCAGAGCTAAACACAGAGGATGCGACACAGAACAATATGTTTTTGGAGCATTTCCTCGGAGAACCAGGAGCACAGCAAATATGCGACAAGGAACGGTATGTAACTGGAGCATTTCCCCAGAGAACCAGGAACTAAACACTGAAGATGCGACAAGGAACCACATATTCCTGGAGCATTTCCTCAGAGAACCAGGAGCTAAACACAGAAGATGCAACAAGGAACAGGATGTGTCTGGAGCATTTCCTTGAAGAACCAGGAGTAAAACCAAAAAGATACAAAACGGAGACGTTTCTTATCTATTGGGTCAACTATGTCTTTTTGTTACGGTCATATTGTGTATTGATCTTTCCTAGTTAGTGACCCCCACAAGGGTTTTTTGTGGTCTATATCTTTATGATATTTAAAGTCTTTTGTTTATGTTTTTACGTGCTCTACCTTTCAAATATAGAAGGAATACTTGGATAATAAGCGCATTTTTAAATGTACTTGAAATAACTCCGTTAGACTTAGCCATATAAATATCAAATGAAGGCGACGGGTGGCTGTGTGGCCACCAAACGCTCATTATATTCGAATTTAGGGTTTGTTTTCTGGGATCCCTTGATCACGGACAATTTTCAAGGTTTGATAGCCCTGGATATTTTTGCACATCCCGGGATAAAAGTAAGTACAAAAGTAGGGGCAAATTTTACTGCAGGATGGTTGTGGACTTGTTCTGTTTATATATTTATATATATTTCGATATGGCAGCACAGTTTCTTTTCCCGTTTTCTACTGATTCCTCTCTCGTTTGTCTTTGTATACATTAGCGCCCATCTGCTAAAGAGACTTGGCTATGGCCGTACTTTGCCCACGTAGCTAACCAAAATGGCAGTTTAGCCAGAAGTTGATGGGTGGGGGAAACGAAACAGTTGCTGTCGTGAGGAGGATTGGGACGTGTGCCGATTTCAGAACGGAATCATTCAAATGCTGCGGCTGTTGGCCGTCTGTTTACGTCAGAAGGGGTAACTATGGTAGATGCATAATTCATCGTCAAACGCTTCCACGTGTGTGTGCGCGCGTTTGTTCGTTTGCTGTTTGTCTTGTTTTGCAATAAGTACCTTTTTTGTGATTACCAGCGTTATCAGTTGGAGAAGAACGTTTCGCGATTCTGTGTGACGCAACCGACGCTACGTGAATACCTGATCAGGACTACATTACTATGAAGTGAGTAGTATCAAGACCAGTTTCTCGGCTCCTTGAAAAAATTAATAAGACTAACCTCAATATGAATGACAGACGAATGTGACTTGCAGCCGTATTGCTCAAATGTATAGGTCCCTTGAACTGCTCTTAAAAACGCTATAGGTATGTTCCGTAGGCCTAAGAGCATTTTTGCCTTTATTAGGACATTGATCGTGCCAGCGTATATTCCGAAATCAATCCTTGTAAGGAGTCGATGCATCGTATGTCAATTTATCATTCTTTGAATAAAATATCGGTCGTTCATCTTGGCATATGCTACTGCTGCCATTGTCCTTTTGAAAACCAATTCATAAAATTGTTAGTTGTGTTGTAAAGCCTTTTTCTGATGATCGTCCTGTAACGAGAAAGGTGGAGTGGGAACGAATATTATGCTTTAAAAGTTGTTCTTGGAAGAGTTTCGGTGGATTGACGCCTCAAATGAGGTCTTTGAGCGCCATTGTCGTTGTGTCAGTAACGAAAGAGACCGATATATATTTATCAGAGTTCGATTTCCGAATTCGTTGTGTTGATTTGAACTGACCTTTGAAGAGGACTTCACGGTGAATGTTTTCATGATAGCTTCTCTCTCTCTCTCTCTCTCTCTCTCTCTCTCTCTCTCTCTCTCTCTCTCTCTCTCTCTCTCTCTCTCTCTCTCTCTCAAGCCTCGTTATTCAGTGGAGCCCTTGACGGAATCACAAATTATGCTGCTTAATTTAAAAAAAAATAATTCCTATGGTTTTTTTCCGTAAAGATGAATACGCTTAAGTTTTTAATTGTGGGACAGTTTTCTTGATAGCTTTTCTAAAAAACCTCTACATTCAGTAGATCCCCTTTAAGTATGCCCCAATAAGCAGCTTAATCCGATCATTTATCCCTTCAGTGAAACCTCTTTGGGAAAATTGACCCATTTAAGCGTTGGAAATTGGAGATGTTTTCTTGGTCGTTTTTTCTTTAGCCCCTATTTTGAGTAGGTCCCTTTTCCGAATTCACCAAGTCGATCATTTATTGCTTTCTTGAGCTTTCTTTGAAAGAATGAACACATTTCAGGTAATAATATAGATCGCTGTATACACCAAGGATAAGTAGAAATGATTGTGTTGTAAAACGAATAGAATAGTAACGATATTTCTCAGTGAATTTTCAGTATATGCAGTCAATGGCGTCTTACACGTTATAGGGTGATAAATAAATCCGTCGACGATTTATTTATTATTCAATAATAGGCGATGAACAGAAAAAAAAATAAATATATCTTAGTTTAACCAGAACACTGAGCTGATTCACAGCTCTCCTAGGAACCAATTGGTTACTTAGCAACAGGACCTACAGCTTATTGTGGGATCGGAACCACATTATATCGAGAAGTAAATTTCTCTGATTCCTCTGATTCCATGTTGGCAGAGCGGGGAATCGAACTTGCGTCTACCGAATCGGTAGGCGAGCACGCAATCCCACTCGTCCAACGAGGAACTCAAGGCGACGAACGGAGAGTTGTATAAACATGGAATTAACGGAAGTCTTAACGTGATCCACAAAACGAATAGACAAAAACGACAAATAAATCAGTTGAGTCCATATTCAGGCGGTGAAGGTTTTTAAGATTCAGACAATCGATGCCTCATCTGTCAAGTCTGAAATAGCCTGGAAGGTCATTTCTCACAACAAATTGGAGGCTTTGAAGACGAACGTCTCTTGCCGCATGATAATTAGCCTCGGATTTACAAAAGCAATGAGTAGTGTACGAAAGATATATATATATATTATATATATATATATATATATATATTATATATATATATATATTTATTTATTTATTTATCTATTTATTTTTTGTTACAACATTTGGTCTGGTCAATGCTGAGGTGGGTGACCACCGATAAATGCCAAAGACACGTCGTCACGAGCTGCCATGACCATCTGTGAGGGCATGGGCATTTGGCTAACAACCCCGTTCTCCAAAACGATTTTTTTTTTTTTTTTTTTTTTTTTTTTAAATCGCAGCTTTGAAGAGAAAGCTGTAGTTTGATAGTAACCGGAAGATATAGATGTATGTCAGTTTCATTTTTAAATGCCTCCCCCCCCCCAAAAAAAAAAAAAGGGGGGGGGGTGGGGGGGGGGAATTAATAAATGGAAAAGGTGGGCGGGCGTTCAGCCTGCTACTCCTACTTTTCCAGTTCTTGTCTTCGAACCTTGGCTAGACAGGGATGTCAGGTTGGCAGTCCCAAAAGTTCTTTTCACTCTTTTCATATAAATGAATAAATAAATAAATAAATAAAACAATCAGCCAGTCATTCCAGTATTTCCTCAATGTCAGGAGCTTGGAATGTCATTCACACACTTCCAGCTGAACTGAGGTTAGTTCCTTTTTAATATTTAATAAGAGTGTAAGTGACATTTATGTAAATGTGGTGCCGCTCAGATGGCCTGAGAATTATAATGATTCGTGTCACGTTCGTTCTCTCTCTCTCTCTCTCTCTCTCTCTCTCTCTCTCTCTCTCTCTCTCTCGTATTCAGCTTGAATGCCACGGTGAACAAATGGCTCTGGAATCCTAGTTATTAGCTTCACGTACTGGACGTGTGCCTGTGTGCATGATTTACGCCGTGTTGTGCTGGTTTTATAAATATAAAAGCACTGTCTAGCCCGTATTTACATAATCACATGTGTTATAAGTTACGACGGGCAAAAGGCACGGTTTTTTTCCACTGGCTTCACATCAGACAGAGAGAGAGAGAGAGAAGAGAGAGAGAGAGAGAGAGACTTATTGTCCTTTATCCAAGGCATCATTCTTACCTACATTCAGAGATTGAGAGAGAGAGAGAGAGAGAGAGAGAGAGAGAGAGAGAGAGGAGAGAGATTTATATTATATTGTCTTCCTTCACTAAATACTTACCTGTCACACGAAAGCTATGTATTATAACGTTCGTATTCACGGTTGAGAGAGAGAGAGAGAGAGAGAGAGAGAGAGAGAGAGAGAGAGAGAGAGAATGTATATTATAATGTCTTCCTTCACCAAATGATTACTTACCTGTCACACTCAAAGCTATGTTATGATAACTTTCGTATTCACGGCCGAGAGAAGGTCCACAAGATATTTCTCACCGTAGGTGGGATAGTGCCGTCAGTGTACCTCATTCGGTGCAATGTAGGCATTACTAAAGGTTCTTTGCAGCGTCCCTTCGGCCCCTAGCTGCAACTACTTTCATTCCTTTTTACTGTACCTGTTTTCATATTCTCTTTCTACCACCTTACTTTCCACCCTCTTCTAACAGTTGTTTCTTAGTGCAACTGCTTAATTCCCATTTAAGCGCTGAATGTCCCATGGCTTCTTGGTCTTTGGCCTCAATTTTATATTCAGTTCAGTTTTGTCATTTCTGAAAGATGTTTCCTGCAGTTAATTGTATTTCAATAAACGGAATTTGATCCCAGAAAAAAAAAAACACGTACGTATACCAAATGGAAACCCCCAAAAAATTCATGTACGCGTAAAAAAAAAAGAAAAAAAAGAAACACACACACACACACTGGAAATGAAAACCCCCCAAAAATTCACGTACGCGTCCCGTTTCATCTCGGTATCGTTCCCGTCGCTTGTACACTTCAGTAAAAACAATTACCGGCCCCACTGGAGTCCGATAAGCTTGGAAAGTTCCTAATCCCCCCGAGAGCCTCGGCCATTTTGTCTCGTATTCCGACGGTAAGAGAGAGACACAGGCCGTGTAATTTATTGATGTCTCGGTTTGTTTGTTTCCTTTTCTTTTGGTTCTTTTCGAAAAAGGGATTTTGGTATGGATGGCATGTTGGCATTTTCTTCTTTGTTTTTTTTTTTCATTCACGGTCTGCCGTTGATAATACAGGGTGTCCATAAAGCCCCAGTACCATTACTGGCAATGAATACTTGTAATGTTACTGGGACTTTATGGACACCCTGTACTTCGTCTTCTTCTTCTTCCTCTTTTTCTTCTTCTCACTTGCTAAAAATTGCCGCCAGCACAAGCAAGCTCTAAGCTATTTGATTGTCTTTATATGAACAAAAGATATACTAAGATCTGAAAATCAGGAGGGAAGAAATACAGGAAAACTTCAATATAAGAACCAAATGAGAGAGAGAGAAAAAAAAAAGGAAAAAATGGGTACAATGACGAAATGGAGCGGAATAGATTGAGTAGCCAAAGGATAATCAACTTGACAGCATTTGAGAAAAGGGTGTTTCAAGTTGGCAAGAGATCTGGAAGCATGAAAAGCAGAAATAGAAAACAAAAATATATGATATATATATTAATATATTATAAATAATAATAATATTGCCACTACCAGGGAGAATAATCCACTGTTTTACAATTCTATCAATAGCAGTTATGTTTTCCGTAGGTGTAGTGCCATCAGTGCACCTCATGCGGTGCACTGTAAGAGTTACTTGAGGTTCAGTGTAGCGTCCCATCGGCCCCTAGCTGCATCTAATTGCATTCCTTTTACTGTACCTCCATTCATATTCGCTCTCTTCCATCTTACTCTCCCCCTCTCTCCCAATAATTGTTACACCTTTCAAACCATTTTACTCTCAGTTTCCCTTTCAGCGCTGAATGACCCCATACTAGGTCCCAGCGCTTGGCCTTTGGCCCAAATTCTATATTCAGTATTGTTAGATTTAATGAAGAGCAACCTTCTTAACCCTAGAGTCTAATATCCTATTTAAAAGATTATGGTTGCCTGGTTGGTTGGTCTTGAGGAATTTTTCGTTTGAGACAACCTTGACCCAGGAGTAACAAGTACCGTACAGGTATTTCTTTGGCTTCCGTCGTGAGGCTGACCCCCACCTCGTTGTTTGGAGAAATGAACACTGAAATGTTACAAAGCTCCGTTCACAAGCTCTAGGGAAAGAAAGAGGGAGAAAAAAATGGATCATAATAAAGCTATAGGACTCGTTAGTGCAACTTTGGCTTTTTAGCTACGCAGACCTGCGAGGTGCTAGAGTAGATTCACATCAACTATGCATCTGATGTCAAGGTCCGTCCCTTACGACGCTCCTGATTAGCTGTTGATAAGCCAATCACGGGGCTGGAAACTCTCAGTCTCTCTCGAGAGTTCCCATGGGTAGGATCTATGTTCCATCTCTCCCGAGGGATACGTCTTTCAGGAGAGGTGGAACATACATCCTGCCTATGTGAAGTCTCGAGAGAGACTGAGAGTTTCCAGTCCTGTGATTGGCTTATCAACAGCCAATCAGGAGCGTCGTAAGGGACTGGCCTAGACACCCCCCCCCCCCCCCCCCCCCCCCCCCCCCCCCCCCCCCCCCCCCCCCCCCCCCCCCCCCCCCCCCACCCACTGCTATCCCCCAATACCCTAAAGCAGTTAGTGCTATTCTGAGCACTTTCTTTCCAGTGATTTATTTTAGTTTTAGCAGCCCTCTCACTCTCCTGATTTTATCAAGTTGCGAAAAAAAATTATAATAACAAGACGTGAACCGACCTCCAGCTTACTCAGGACATGCACATGATTTTCCCCTCATGCACAAGTTGTAAGCAACATACGTATTCCTAACTTGTAACGTAAATCAAAACGTGCAAAAATCCACGGTCAAAAAGAGCGTTGTTTCACCAACGAAAATTGAAAGTAAATACGATATATTTTATATTAGAAATAATTATTCTGTACTGTTTAAACTGCACAATACGTCATTTTTAACATTTTTATTCTAATAAATAAATCATCAATATCCTACCCTAAAATTCCTCTTGCCTTTAATTCAACGTGAAACCCCTTTTTTCAGACCTTTTTAGCCTTTCCTACCCCCAACAAGAACAACAACAAAGCACTTTGTAGGCTTACTCCTCGAGTAAGCGAAAACTTTAAACAAAAAGCGGACCTAAATTGTCGAATGTAAACACGAATATGTTCTCGAGCATTCCATTGAGGAGTGAGAGATGTGTATTTCTGGTGATAGAAGTTCACTCTCGACGTGGTTCGGAAGTCACGTCAAGCCGTTGGTCCCGTTGCTGAATAACCGCTGGTTCCATGCAACGTAAAAACACCATACAAACAAACAAACAAGTAAACACGAATATCCAATGCGGTAGAACCGGGGTGAGTAGCGCTAAACCCCATTTATGTCACAGTTAAATGTGCGTGATATCACCGCTCGCTCTACATTTACATTACATGAAAAGCCTTCGCTATGATGAACCCCTTTGATCAGACCCCATTTTTCGCCCGTGCGCTGTTGCTCAGTTGCTATCGATTGTTGCACAGTTCTCTGGCAATACTCGGAAAAGTTAAGTACATCTTAGTTTAACCAGACCACTGAGCTGATGAACAGCTCTCCTAGGGCTGGCCCGAAGGGTTAGATATTTTTACGTGGCTAGGAACCAATGGGTTACCTACAGCTTATTGTGAGATCTGAACCACATTATATCGAATAAGGAATTTCTAATCACCAGAAACAAATTCCTCTGATTCCACGTCGGCAGAGCGGGGAGTCGAACTCGGGACCACCGAATCGGTAGGCGAGCACGCAAACCACTTGTCCAACGAGGAAATATGAAATACCCGGAAATGCAGTGCTTTAGTAAACACTTTATTCAGGATCCTTCTCATCCCACAACTTAGATTTTGTTGCATATTGTATGGAATGTATAAATACCTTTTGAGGTAGAAAATTTTGGAAGGGAGGTGTTAGTGAATGACGTAGGGGTGCATGGGCCAAACAAAGTTTGAGAACCACTTACTTATCGCTCACATATATTGCCCGTTCCCTAACTCTTCAGATCACTTCATCCGTAACAATGTTAAATAGCCATGAATACATAACGGGCCCTTGTTTCAGTTCCACTTTTAGACCAAAGCAGTTACACTCCCGCCTGGGAACTCTGTCGTTCCCAGCACTTCCCCTCAGCAAGCGAGACTCTCTCTCTCTCTCTCTCTCTCTCTCTCTCTCTCTCTCTCTCTCTCTCTCTCATTGTTTCACTCTTGCTTTCGTGGCTCTATCTTTGTTCGTAAACCATCATCATGTGTTTACCTTTTCGTGATTTAAAATCAGGCATATATTATATATATATATATTATATATAGATTATATATATCTATATATATATAATTTATATATATAATATATATATATATATCATATATATATATAATATATGTGTGTATGTGTGCGTTTGTGTATAAATATAATCTTCATAACACGAAGATGAGATATATCAATATAGTCCACAGGAGAAAAGACAATAAAAGACTGTAGAGGCTCGATAATTTCGCCTTCCACCAGGTTCTCTTCTAGAGCTTTATTTGCTACTAGAGTCTTTTATTCTCTTTTTATCCTGTGGACTATATTGACATGTGTGTGTGTGTGTGTGTGTGTGTGTGTTTAAATCATTAATTAGAATTGTGTTATCAATACAGGGCATCCCTCTCGCCGCACGTGTGTGGTTCCAATCATCAAGAAAGTTCTCTCTGATGCGTGTGGGCATTTCTCCATTGTAACGGCACATAGAAAGAAGCCTTGGTGCATTGCAGTTATTACCGGATTCTGTCCGTTAGACTGGTTCACGTGGCTTGTGCGTTAATGCGTTGAAAAGCGTTCGGGTTGATGTAGAACAGCAGTACTAATAATGGTAGTAATAAGAGTTATTATTATATTATTATTATTATTATTATTATTATTATTATTATTATTATTATTATTACAGGTTTTATTGAAAATAATGGCTATTTCAGCTGCGTTTATTTTGTAAAGAAGTTTCTCTATTCTTACTATTACGTTTTTTTTTACACGAATCCCCTATTTGGCGTTTTAATAACCAATTTGAGAACAGAAGAAAAGTCAGTAATAAGAAGAATAGAGAAACTTCTATACAAAATAAACGCGGCATAAATAACCATTATTTTCAATAAAACTTGTATTAATGAAAGTCTTCTTCCAGCATATTATTACTGTTATTATTATTATTATTATTATTATTATTATTATTATTATACTTTTTAATATTTCTCTTTTCATTGCTATCATTGCCGTAATAATCAACCTTTCTTGTTCTTTATGATATTACCGATGTTATTATTATTCCAAACGAATTACTCTTCTGAAATGATAAATATAAGAGTGAACCATTCCCTCAGGGAATGCAAGCAATTGATGATTGTAAACTCCCCCCCTCCCTCACAACCACCCTAAGTTCCTGCAAGCGGAAATTGCCCATATCCTGTAGAACTCTTAGACTGTAACTATTCCACCTTAGTTTATTTTGAGAGTGTCAGCTGGAGAATTTATCGGGTGCGTCTCCCCTTTTGGCCTTGGGCGGGGGGTTGGGTGGGGGGCAGTTTCCTCTCGGGCGAAGTGTTCTCCATCGTTTCTCATTGGGCTTTCCATCTCAGACATGTATAGTTTCTTTAAAGTTCTCGATCATATCTCATTCTGGTCTTCCTCTGTTTTGAGATTATGGTGTATATAAAGTTCTCGGTCCATTTCTCATTTTGGTCTTCCTCTGTTTTGAGATATGGAGAGTTTTATATATATATATATATATATAATATATATATATATATATATATATATATATATATTAATTCTCGGTCATTTCTCATTCTGGTCTTCCTCTGTTTCGAGATGTGTGGAAGTTTATGTTTAAAGTTTCTCGATCATATCTCATTCGTTTCTTCGTATGTTTTGAGATATGTAGAGTTTTTGTTTTTTAATTCTCTATCTTTTCGCATTGTAACTCTCCTCGTACTTCATTCATATCTCATCCAGTTCTTCCCTTGTTTTGAGCTATGTACAGTTTCTTTAAAGTTCTCGATCAACTCTCATCCAGTTTTCCTTTTGAGATATGTAGTTTTTTTCAAGTTCTCAGTCATTTCTCATTCAGCTCTTCCCTTGTTTTGAGATATGCTGAGTTTATTTTGAAAGTTCTCGATCGTTTCTCATTGAATTCTCCCTTTGTCTGGGTATGTAGTTTCTTTAAGGTTCTCAATAATTTCTCATTCAGTTCTCTCTTTGCTTTGAGATATGTAGAGTTTCTTTGTTAAAGTCTCAATTTATCTCATTCAATACCTCCTGTTTTTTTTAGATAAATAGTGTTTTTTGTTTTGAGATGAGTAGAGTATTTATTTAAGTTCACTATCATTTATCATTCAGCTCTTCATTTGCTTGGCGGTAGAGATACTTTATTTAAGGGATTTGCATTCTTTCTGTAAGTATTTTCATCCGTTTAATAAAGAGGTCTTGGTTGGGTGACTGGTATATATTAAGCTTGCCTTATGCCAGCGCAGGGTCTTGCATAATGATGGTATGTAAGTTATGACAAAGCCTTGAATTGAATGAGAGACCAGGTATTGACTTATGGACTCAGCTAAAAGTACCTTTAAATTCATGTCCCCTTTAGGGGTAGTGCCGTCAGTGCACCTCTTGCGGTGCAATGTAGGCATTACTAGCTGCAACCCCCTTTCATTCTACTGTACCTCCTTTCATATTCTCTTTCTTCCATCGTACTGTCCATCCTCTCGTAACAATTGATTTATAGTGCAGCTGCTTTGAGGTTTTCCTCCTGTTACACCTTTCAAACCTTAATTGTCACTGTCAATTTCCGTTTCATCGCCGAATGGCCATAGTTGCCCCAGTGCTTGGCATGGATGCCAAAGGTCTATAGTTCTATCAATCGCTCTACCTTTAGTAAAATGCAGCGCTAATGGAAGATAAAGAAAATAAAAAAGCACTGAAAACCTCTCTAGATATTTGTGTTATATCACAAAGTTCAGGTAAATAATACGACAAATTTCCATTTATGATCATGAATGAATATTTGCTAGTTTTGAGGAGTAATAAATGTTAAGGATAGACAGTATAACACGTTCAAAGTATAGTTTTTTTGGATTTCAGTATTTTACGTAAAGCTCGGTTTGAAACCTCACTTGCATATAGATAACACTGCCGTCAGCAGGAAAATATTTTAATTTATCTTGGTATTGATTGTATTATTTTATGTTCATTTTATTTTTTGTAGGGTATAAATGTGTTAGTATAAGGTATTAGATGATCAGGAAACTCGCGCAGTGACTATCGAGACATTTTGTTTCGAAATAAAAGATGATTTTTATAAACTGGAATTTTGTTTTTTACCACAAGTCCCAGTGACCATGTATCACTGCAGCTATACTGCCCTTCACTGCAGTCCAGATGTTGAGTCTTTGAGGGCAAAGATAGCTGAGAATTATCTTTGATTGTTGTAAGGCTTTTTTTGCCAAATGTTATCTCGTGGATGATGTAAAGGCCTCGGGGAGGTAGTCCTCATCACACCGGATTGAAATCTCTCTCTCTCTCTCTCTCTCTCTCTCTCTCTCTCTCTCTCTCTCTCTCTCTCTCTCTCTTGCTGGAGTACAGCAGACATCTGAATTCTAGCTTTTAAACGGAAAGGCCTCGACGAGGTAATTCTCACTCCTACCGGAGTAAACTCTCTCTCTCTCTCTCTCTCTCTCTCTCTCTCTCTCTCTCTCTCTCTCTCTCTCTCAACATCTGAATTCTAACTTAGAGTATTAAGTGCCTTTTTCTCCTAATTTCTCCTTAGCACAGCGCCTATTACTCGTGATAACAACTTGGGCATAATTATATTCTATCTCGAATTATGTTCATTTTTCTTTCGCCAAGTTGTAGGCCTAACTTGAATGAACAGTAGTAGGCCTGTCGGGACATGGATTGTAGTTAGTTGGTGGTGGTGTTTTGTGAATAGGTTTGTTGCTGTTTCGTCTGAATATTTTGTGGAGAGAAGTTTTTCGATCATAAGTTCAGGGAACATATTTTTTAAATAAGGTATTCATTCCATATTATTTCGCTCGAAGTTCGTATTTAAAAAATGTTTTTTTCGGAAAGTTCTTTTAATAAAAAAAAATACGTTAATGATTATATAGAATGATTATCACCAGATAATAACTGTTGGCGTGATTAAAAAGACACATTTCCCTACCTATTATTTAATCATTTGATTCATCTGTATATTATTGTAATGTTTTCGTTTGCAACTATTTGCTAATTTTGTATTTTTTATGTTTTGACTAATGAATGCATATATTTCTCCATTTTTACTATTAATTTTTCACGCGTTCTGAAATGTTCAAGGCTTCGATGTGAAAATTGTTCTAACCATTCAGAAATTTGAGTAACCTCCTTCGAGGGCTTATTACCCTTAACCCCCCGCCTCCTCCCCCGCCCCCCCCCCCCTCCCCATCCCCCAGTTCCTACAAACGCTTAATCGAGTTTGCTCCAAGTCGTCTAAGCAGTGACATCCTTATCTGGACGTTGCAGGATCGAAGGATTGAGTCATGTCTACGCGGATTGAAATCCTAAATAATTCCCATAGGGGGAAGTGCCATCAGTGCACCCTTGCATTACTAAAGGTTCTTTGCAGCGTCCTCTGGACACCCCTTGCTGCAACTCCTTTCACTCCTTTTACTGTACCTCCGTTCGTATCATTTTATTCCATCTTGCTATCCACCCTCTCCTGACAATTATTGCATAGTGCAACTGCTTTGAAGTTTTTCCTCTTGTTACACCTTTCAGACCTACATACTCTCAATTTATTTCCAGCGTTTAATGACCTCATAGGTCCCAGTGCTTGGCTTTAGCCTAGACCCAGTAGTATTCCCATTCCTTCTGCCTAAACAGAGGAGAATCCCTACGTATCCTTTGCTGTACGGACTCTGTCATGTCTAAGTAGAAGAAATTTCTACTCGGTCTTCAACATACCCATTCGTAGGCCACTTATGCATAGAATGAGAGCTATGATGCTCTCAGCTGAGGCGGAAGGTTTTATTTGGCATTAGTAAATAAGGGAGAGAGAAAAAATTTTAATTTATGTATTATTTTTGCCAGAACTTTTTCGAAAAGTAGACATTGTGAAGTACATTTTACTTTCTCTATCGTAGGAGTCAGTAGCAGAGGGAGGACGAACGTAGATTTTCCTTCTGCACAGAGCTTTGTTTTTCGTGGCTTGTTTGCTAAATTGAAAAGGAATTTGTTCCTGAAAATACTTGGGTATTTTATTGTGCGCCCATTGTAATGGGAAATGCCCATTAATGGTAAAAGTGCTGTTACGATTTTTTTTAGATAATTCTAAGACGGTAAGGCAACACGTTCTTTTTTTTTCAAGTACTTCCCTATTTTTTTCAAAGCATTTCCATGGCGCAAAGGAAGTTCATTCTTTTCTTTAAGTACTTTCACTGTTTTTTTTTTCTCTCAAGTAATTCATGGCATCAGGGAGATTCATTCTTCTTTTTCCTTATCCAAGTACCCACTTTGATAAAGGGGAAAAAATTCGGTTGATAACAAAGCTTCCCAAATGGAGAGAATGTGTCACCAGTTTTTTTCTCTCTCTCCATCTCACACCCCGACCTCTTATAAAAAAGGGGAAAAAATTCCTTTTAATCCCAAGTAAATCCGTAACGAGTGGAAAAAAAAAAGAGGGCCACCTTCCATCCTTTTATTTTTCAGCTTTTTCTTCTCCCTTTGGTTTTATCTCTTCAACGAGAGAGAGAGAGAGAGAGAGAGAGAGAGAGAGAGAGAGAGAGAGAGAGAGAAGAGAAGAGACGAGAGAGTCTGATGTGGTACCGACGAATAGTTTATTCCTCAGTAAGTGGGTGATTGAAATGTACCTCGCAGAGCCAAACCAACCAAGGAAGTCTAGAGAGAGAGAGAGAGAGAGAGAGAGAGAGAGAGAGACGTCTCTCTCTCTTTGAGCAGAGAGGTATTTCTCCTTGAGCAGACTTGTTCCTCCTAAGCTGGAGCATTAGCGAGTCTCAAGAAAGTGGGACTATGTCTCTGAGGATTTGCATCGCCTCTGGAACTCTGTTAAAGCTGTATGGAACTCTCTCTCTCTCTCCTCTCTCTCTCTCTCTCTCTCTGTCGAAGATTTGTGCTTAAGTGGAGAATAAAACGTAATGTATAGTAACACTGGGGAATGTTGTATTTTGTTTATGGCAATGTTCATCACTAGTACTGCAGTAATTCTTTTAAGATGAAGATATGCATTTATTCATTTCCATTTTTCCCACAAGATGCAAATCGATATATTTTGCCATTTTTCCCACAAGATGCAAATCGATATATTTGCCATTTTTCCCACAAGATGCAAATCGATATATTTACCATTTTTTTCCCCAAGGTGCAAAATCGATATATTTTGGGCTTTTTTTTCCATTTTTCCCATAAGGTGCAAATGGATATTTTTACCATTTTTCCCACAAGATGCAAATCGATATATTTTGCCATTTTTCCCACAAGGTGCAAATGGATATTTTTACCATTTTTCCCACAAGATGCAAATCGATATATTTTGCCATTTCTCCCACAAGGTACAAATGGATATTTTTACAATTTTTCCCACAAGGTGCAAATCGATATATTTTACCATTTTTCCCACAAGGTGCAGATCGATATATTTTACCATTTTCGCACAAGATGCAAATGGATATATATTACCATTGATACATATTCGTCATCATTCATTCATAAGTGACCCAGTATTCCTTTTTCCCACTATTACATGGGACCTACTTACTTGCATTGACCATTCCCGGGTCTTCCTTATATTCTTGTTGGGGAAATATTCTCTCTTTATTTTGCCTTTGTTGGTGAAAATTTTTGAGGAGAAATCTTTCGTGAGCTGCACTTTTGTTGATTGTTTCTTAGTCCTTATGTTTCGGCTTCTTCCTGGTGTCTTTTACTTAACTTGATTAAGTGTCAGTCATACGTAACAAAGGCTGACATCAATTGAGCCTAGGTTAGAAAATTATTATTATTATTATTAATTATTATTATTATTATTATTACGTATTATTATTATTATTATTATTATATTATTATTATTATTATTATTATATTATTATTTTTATATTATTATTATTATTCAAAGAAACCGCCTCATAATCACATGAGTTAATAAAATAAAATGGAAAAGTAAATCCACAGTAATATGTCTGATCTGTTATTTTAAAATACAAAGCAGAGAGCTTTCGAAGACCTGCACGGTCCTCCTTGTCAATCTCTAGGAGGACCGTGCAGGTCTTCGAAAGCTCTCTGCTTTGTATTTTAAATAACAGATCAGACATATTACTGTGGATTTACTTTTCCATTATTATTATTATTATATTGCTGTTGTTGTTCAGAGTGAGCAAGCCGTTCATGTTACAGAAACTTAAAATGCAATAGACTTGCAAAGCAATTTTATCAAAGATAGATATTCCTTGTAAAGAAACACATAGAAGAATATATATATATATATATATATATAATATATATATCTATATATATATATATATATACATATATATATATATATATATATATACATACTATACTATGTTATTTGTGTGTATGTTTAATGTTTATATATATGTGTGTGTATCACACTTAACCTTTAGAGAACACAAAGAAAGTAAGACCTGATCTCTGATTATCCTGACTTGCAATTAAAGATATGACTTGATTTTTTTTACTATCGTGACTTGCACCTTTCCAACTCTGGTGTCCACCGGCGGCAGATCCCATTCTTCCAGTTTCCTCATCCACATCTCTTTCACCTTTCGTGATAATATCGCCATGTCGTGTCTGCCCAACCCCAGTTATTAGGCGCTGGTTTGCGGTTGTGCGAGATTTACCCCTCTCCCTCCCTCCACCCCCCCTCCCTCAAACAGGACCATGGTTGGGGTTGCAAGAAGCTAGTGTAGGTTCAATAGCGACTGACCTGCCAGCTAGCGGGAAGTTGTACTAGATGGTTTTGTCTCTCAGTGAATGAGTCTAAGTCTCATGGTTGTTGTAATGTTATTGAAACTCTGTAAAGGATTCTTCAGTCTCATGGTTGTTGTATTGTTATTGGAACTCTGTAAAGGAATCTTTAGTCTCATGGTTGTTGTATTGTTATTGAAACTCGGTAAAGGAGTCTTCAGTACCATGGGTGTTGGTTGGTTTGCTGTTGAACCTCAGCGAAGGAGTCTAGTTTTTTGGTTGTGGTTGGTTGTATTGTTGTTCAGCTTTGTAGAATTAATGTTGAGCCTCATGATTGTTGGTTGGTTGTGCTTGTTTTTGAACCACAGTGAAGGAATCTTTAGTCTCATGGTTGTTGGTTGTTTGTGCTGTTGCTGTACCTCAATAAAGCAGTCAATAGTCTCATGGTTGTTGAACCGCAATAAAGTAGTCTTAATCTCATGGGTTTTAGATATGTTAAAACTAAATCAAGAAAGCATTAGTTCTATGGAGGCTTAGTCACAGTTGAGCCTCGATAAAGGAAGCTTGGACACTCATGGTGGTTCGATTGCTCAATAGTCTTTGAAATTGGAAGAAGTTGAAGTTCCAGTTTGGTTCAAAGAACTCATATCTATTAAATCCCATTAGATGAAGTTTGTTCCAGTTTTTATAGGAAAGCTTAGTCCTGTAGGGGATTGAGTTTTATTCTCTGATGAGTCTAGTAACCTACCGTTCAAAGAGTAGGCTTAAAAAGGTTCAGTGGTTATTGAATATCCACGGAAGAACCACTAGTCTAACATGGGTTAAGAAGGTTTAGTACCGTTGAAAGAACAGGGTTGAAAAGATTCAGTCGTTATTGAATTTCCACGGAAGAACCACTAGTCTTACATGGGTTTAGAAGGTATAGTAGCTAGCGAATTCCTTGAAATAACATTTGAAGGGTATACGATAATCATAGTATCCCGGGAACCGGGACTTGCAATCTCTGATGTAAGTCACAAGGTTTTTAGTAGCTTGTAAGAAGCTATTACATTGCAAGGGTTAGAATGTTTAGTAGCCATCAAAACTAGATCGAAGAAACCTTTAGCGTGAGGGGAACGCCGTACTAAGGGTTAGTAACGGTCGCCAGTCTCCCCTGCACCCAAATTGGAGGGAACTGAGGTAGGTGTGGAGGTGGGGGTGGGGGTGAGGGGGAGGGAGAAGATCAGCGTGTCAACCTCCCCGGAAATTCTCTCCGTTACTGTGAAACTGTCCGAATCATTATCCGGCCCCGAGATTGAAACGACGGTTTTGCCAAGGGCGAAATATATATAGGTTGTATATTTTGGGCAAGATGGCGCGAAGCGGTTAATGATTTTCTATAATCATTATCTCTGCTCGAACAGTTATAAAAAAAAAATCCTCCTATCTGGTTTTTTTTCGTTACTTACATTTCTTTACGTTTTCTATTGATAATGTTCTTCCACGCGGGGAGAGAGAGAGAGAGAGAGAGAGAGAGAGAGAGAGAGAGAGAGAGAGAGAGAGAGAGAGGTTGAAAATGTTATGCATGAACATGAAAGACATATTACACAGTCGTTAATCACATACAGTTTACGAACGACATCTTTTCCAATATTTTCAAATCCTGAACCATCACCGCTTGTTGCACCAGATCTCCAAAATTTGGCGCAATGTTTCAGTACCGCTACTTTTTCTCTATTCCATTTTTCCAGGCTTGAGTCAAAACATAAAAGCTAAATGGTTTCCCATGGCAGAATTTAAAACATGAAAATATTTAAACATCAAAGAGACGCGAAATATTTTTAGCCTGTTATCGAAAGACCAGATAGAAATCCAGATAAGGAGTATTTCGGTCCACGCCTGGATTTTTTATGTTTTTATTTTATTTATTATTATTATTATTATTATTATTATTATTATTATTATTATTATTATTATTGGAAGTTCAGGCATTTTCATTTCAATCGAATATGTATATTCATCCTATCTCTCTCTCATCTCTCTCTCTCTCTCTCTCTCTCTCTATATATATATATAATATATATATATATATATATATATATGTATGCATATATATCTATAGCTATTATATATATATATATATTGACATATATATATATATATATACTATATATATATATATACACTATATATATATATATATCATATATCTATAATATATATATATATATATATATATATACGAGGAGGTTACCTACCAATTACCCTTTTTAAAATTGGTTGCGATCACCAGAGGCATCTACCTATCAGGTACATAAATCACTACATTGGTCCAAAGGGCCAGAATGTATTTTTCAAAGGAGCTATCCCTTCCATCTGTCTATGTCTAATATTCTGGGAAAATAAACTCGTAAATGATTTTGAAGTGAATAATAATAATAGTAATAATAATAATAAAAGGGTTTATGTTATTATTTAGTTTAAAGTCTCCTAATTCTATATATGTATTTAAATTTAAATTTTACATTTCAGTTAAGGTTCTTTTCTAAGACGATATTTCAAAAGCAGTACTAACCCACAGTAGCAAGACCGAACCCTTCTCTCTCTCTCTCTCTCTCTCTGCAATAAGGACGCTCACGCACGCGAGGCATATCAAGACAGAAATGAGAAGATTATCGATTAATGTTATCTTATTTTTTTTATCCTGCGCTATACACGCAAACTCAGACCAACACGAATTGCATGTTGAAGTAAAGAAAATTACAATAGTGATCGTACTCTCTCTCTCTCTCTCTCTACTGACCGTTGAAGTACGTCTTGCACGTTTGACGTTCAACATAGGTACAGGAATATATTGCCTATAATGAAAGATGGAACAAGGTTAGACTTATAGGAACAAAGATAGGAGTTGGTACGCATTCCCGCTCAATTTATACATACATTATATGAATACACAAACACTAACGTATATGGGTATATATATACATACTCTGAAGATTGGTATATATATATATATATATATATATATATATATATATATATATATATATATATATATATATACAACGTATCGTTCAAGTCTTCTCTCTCTCTCTCTCAGAGGCCAAAATCATTCGTTCCCTTGTTTCAGGGAGAGAAAAATTACGTTCAATTGCTGGATTTCGTGTAGCAATTTCCCTCGGCCATAAGTCGTGTTAGAGAGACTAAAAAGAAGGCGAAGTGTTCGGAGACCCTGTTCTCTCTCTCTCTCTCTCTCTCTACTTAGAACATTAGGAAGGAGTAACCACATGGGGAATCCCCCTTCCATGTTTCGCCTCTCGTTACAAGTAACTGTATGTTTTTTCGTTTGTTTCTCAGTGTTATGTATTTTTTTGATGATCGCTTTTTTTAAATTTTAGACTGCATCATTCAAATTAATACTGATAGAGGTATCGTTATCATTGTTGTTGCTGTAGGGTGTTGTAGGAGCGAAATGTTGTTGTTGTTGTGGTATAGAAAGATCCTTGAATAGTGATTATATGGATGTGGCCATTCTGTCTTCTCCAAAGAAGGAAACAGGTGTCTTCTTTAGGCTTGAAAGTATGTTGTATAATTCCCACTTGTTCTAGGGACATTCATCATGCGTTTATCATAGCACTGCTACGGTAGTTGTCATTGTTTTGATCTGCAATTGTTATATAACCGTCACCTTCCTCCCGTGGGACAAAGGGAAGGTGGACGACCGTTGGCAGTCATGGATCCTCGAACCCGAGGAGGAGAAGGAGGAGTCGACGGTTGGTGTTTGAGTCTGAGACGCTATAGCAAAGGGTCACTGGACCCTATAGCTTCTGCTAACTAGGTCGCTCGCTCTACGCCCGCAGCTGAAGACTTTTTTTTTTTTTTTTTTTTTTTTTTTGGGGGGGGTTTTTTTTTTTTTTTAAGCTTCACTTTCCCTTTGTTTCCGTGAACTAACTTTCCCCATTACATTTCTTTCTCTCTAGGTTATATTTTCTCGCTCGTAGCTTCAGTTGAAAAAGTTAGGTCCTGAAATTGTCGCTGAAGGGCGCTGACATTCGTGTGGTTAGTGGTCGTAGGCAGGTCCGAATGAGAAGATTGTGAAGTCCAGTTCGAAATGATCGTTATTTATTCATCTGGAACGAGGCCAAGAGACCGTGAACTTGCCACGCAGACTTAAATTTGTATACATGCAACTGCTTAATGCATCGCTGGACCGTGTCGTACCATAAATTGCCCGGTAGGGGAGCTATTAGTACTACAGTTACAAGCATTACGTAACCACAGAAATGAACTGCGCACGGACTGGTAGCGCGATGAACAGTTAGAATTTCACTGGTTGGGATACGTGTTTTTTTGCGCAGTTGCAGTGTCTGGTTCAGAAGGAAGACAAAACAACAGAAAAGCGTTAGCGTGTTAGAGGTGTTCGTGTTCTTGGAGTTGTCCATGACTTCGGGGAAATCTAGCCTTCGATTTTTATAGCTATTATGGATAATAGCCAGTTTTATAAAACCTTATTATGTTATTACATATGGCTACTTACGACGGTCGTGAATGATGGTATGAGAACCATTTCGACAAGAAAAAAAAGACTTTTGTTAACCCTGTAACCACTATAGTAGTGGCATACAACTAAGAGCTTATCGAGTGAATTTATGTTATATATTCAAAGATATCGTTGAGAAATATTAAAAACTTATTTGGTTTGCTCTTACAGGAAAAGCAGTTAATCACTTTTGTATAGTAGACTTCAAAATCTCACTGACTTTGTTTAACATTATCTTTAAAACGAAGATTCAAGAAACTTTTATTAAAAGACTGTTTTGGAACACGTTCACTGTAGCTGCATGTAGCCTGCTTTACTTATGTTACACGGATTAACCATTAATTCTCTCTCTCTCTCTCTCTCTCTCTCTGTATATATATATATATATATATGTGGTGTGTGTGTGTGTGTGTGTATTAAATTTAGGAGAGAGAGAAAAAAAAAAAAAGAAAAGGTCCCCAGCCAATCAAGAGCGTGCTTCTCAATGACGTCACTATGACAACTCACTTTTGTTATCACCAGAAAATTGGGGATCTGCTTTCTCCGGACCACTGTTAGTAATAAAAAAAAAAAAACTAAAACAGTCATAATCTAAAAAGAAAAAAACCAAATTGTTATATTCTATCCAATAACGGACAGGGCACGACCCAA
>NC_087207.1:26397946-26410446 GCF_015104395.2 Macrobrachium nipponense | reverse complement strand
CATTAAGCTACAAATGTCCTTTAATATCCAATTCGCTCCAACTCGGAATTAATATATTTTCATATATGTTAACCGAAGGGGAATTTTTTAGTTGGTAATAAATTCGTCCTCTCCTGGATTCGAACCAGTGCAGTGTGGTGCTAAGAATACGTCCAAGCCAAACCCCCTTTTCTTTAATTATTATCTCACCTGCAATTTCTTTAATTATTATCTCACCTGCAAAAGGAACTAACGTTAGATCCCTTATGGTATCATGTCTATATAGCAATACAGATAATACTAAACATATTTATAATCGTACCCTCTCTGCAATTGAAGGTAATTTTATTCCAAAATCGTATTCATTCGGCCCATCGTATTATTTGCGTTTTCTAGTTTGGCATTACTAGATTCCAACTCGTGATAACCTGTAATTTGAAAGGATCAGCCTCTTTGGTCCTTAATCCGTCTGATGTTATTTCATCCTTTTGCGTAAATTTTTTTTAATAATTTATATCTTATTTCAAATATGTAGAGCATCAAGTTATAGTTTTGAGTAGTAGTAGTAGTAGTATCAATAATAACTAATCTCGTAAGCTTTAAAAGGGTCTCTAAATTAGTCATGTTCCGTTTTCTTTAAATAGCATAAAACTAGCATGATATCTTGCTGAAGCAAAGACAGATCATCTTTGTTACTGCGTTTATCGAGAAGGATATGTTCATGTAAATAATTTAGGTAGTATACGGTGTATTGGATACGAAAGAAAATGGATGTCGTGGAAGAGACAGAAAGCGGTCGAGAAATTCTCCGGGTAACTCATTTATCTTAGTGATGTAGCAGCTCCGATGTATATTTATAGATTATTTGGCTTTGAGACATGTGTACGATATTTATGGTTTCGAAAATAAGGTGATGGTGATGCTGATCACTTCTACAGCTCAGAAATAGCTAGATATCTGGATTCACCCGAAGTTATTAGCCTAGGTGTACTTGTAGCCAGCGCTTTTTTATTTATTTTTCTTTTTTATACAGTAAAGTCAAGTTTTCTCAGGTAATTTTTGGGTAATTCTAAGGAAGGGATCCGCACGGAGATATTGTCTATTAAAGATTTTTTTACTGAAAAATATAGAAAAAGCATGTGTATGTTGCAGTAAAGGCGAGCTAGCTGGAGACATTTACCGAAATAGAGTACCTACCTACTAGGTAGTGTGAGAAATTTACCGCCCTTTGTTTACGTTAATCCCCCGAGTGGCAGCTGCTAAACAAGGCGTCCCGTGAAGCTTTTCCACTTCAAACATACAAACGAAGGCAAATTTTCTCAAATTAGGTAGCCCATTTCGGTGGATTTCTCAGTTTTATCTCACCCGTTCTTTGATATAATGTTCAGTCGAAAAAAAATTCATTATTAACAATATCTCCTTGCGGAGCTCTTCCTTAGAACTGCCGTAGTTATATGTGTGTGACAAGGGTAATCATTTCATTCTGTTTTCCTCAGCTACATAATTTATTTGTGTTTGTGATGTACCTTCGATAATACAAGGGTTTGAAAGCACTGGGGCAAATAGACTGGACCTCTTAATTTCAGCGTCGCTGTTTATTAAGAGGATGAAACCGGAATTGAACAACAACGCGTCCGGTATTCAACTAGCTATCTTATCATTTCATAGTAGGTACACAAAGTGGGTCGTTAACCATTTTACTTTTGATTGTGGTATTTTGTTTACCTTTCATCTTATTTTTATTTTTGTATGTTTTGCGTTTGCTTTAGTTTTTTCGTAAATTTTTTTAGTGTGTACGTGCTGTTCTTGTATTTTATTACTGAAGCTTCTAGTAAGACAATTCATTTTAAAGTAATTTTATTGATTTCTCATCCTTGTCAATTTTTCAGCCTGATGATGAGGTTTTAAACCTCGAAAGCTCTTAAAATATAAAAGGCTCTTCCTGGTCTTGGCAATCTTATTTATCATCAAGCTATATATGTATATATATATATAGTAATATATATATATATATATATTATATATATATATATATATATATAATATAGACCAGGAAGAACCATTTTTATTTTAAAGAGCTTTCGAGGTTTAAAACCTCATCATCAGGCTGAAAAATTGACAAGGATGAGAAATCAATACAATTACATTAAAATGAATTGTCTTACTAAAAGCTTCAGTAATGAAATACAAAGAACAGCACGTACACACTAAAAAAAAAAAATACGAAAAAACTAAAGCAAACGCAAAACATGCAAAAATAAAAATAAGATGAAAGGTAAACAAAATACCACAATCAAAAGTAAAATGGTTAACGACCCACTTTGTGTACCTACTATGAAATGATGTGATAGCTAGTTGAATACCGGACGAGTTGTTGTTCAATTCCGGTTTCATCCTCTTAATAAACAGCGACGCTGAAATTAAGAGGTCCAGTCTATTTGCCCCAGTGCTTTCAAACCCTTGTATTATCGTAGGTACACCACAAACACAAATAAATTATGTATCTGAGGAAAACAAAGAAATGATTACCCTTGTCACACGAATAACTACGGCAGTTCTAAGGAAGAGCTCCGCAAGAAGATATTGTTTATTAATGAAGTTTTTTCGACTGAACAATATATGATACAGTTATAGTTATGGTATGGGTATGGTTATATTACGGGCATGGGTATAGGTATGGTATTGATATGAGTATACGGATATGGTACGAATATAGATATGGTATGGTATGTTATGGGTGTGGTACTGATATGGGTACAGGTATGGTATGGGTATGGGTATAGGTAAGGGTATGGTACAGATATGGGTATGGTAAGGGTATCGGTATGGGTATGGGTATAGGTAGGGTATGGATATGAATATGGTTAAAGGGATGTGTATATATATATATATATATATATATATATATATATATATATATATATATACTATATATATATATATATATTCACCAAATATCCATATTCATACCTTTACCATATTCATATCCATACCCATACCTACACCACCCATAACCATACTGATACCATTACCATACTTATATCTGTACCATACCCTTACCTACCCATACCCGTACCATACTGATGCTGATGCCCATACCCATACCCATTCCCGTAATATAACCATACCCATACCATAACTATAACTATATCATATCCATATCCATGCTGTACCCATACTCATATCCGTACCATACCTATACCCATACTCATACCCATACCAAGAATTTTGGAGGAATGCCCTTTGTGTTTAAACGTCTTCTTAAAGACGTCTTCATGACTCCAGGATCTTCTGAAGCTGTCTTCAGCTCCTCAAGCATTCCTGGGGAACCACCCATTCAATTATAATTTCTTCTTAAATCTAAAGACTCCAGGATCCTGGAGCCTTTGGAGTTCCCAGAAGCTTCCGGACACACACACACACACACACACACACACACACACACACACACACACAACACACACATGATATTACAAGCACAAAGGCAGCCTAGAAATTAATATATATACATTTTTATATATATATATATATATATATATATATATATATATATACATATATAGTATTTTGAGTGTATATATTATACATATTATTATTATAAGGTTTCGCCCTTGCCAAGGGGCTCATCAGGTGGGTTTAGCCTTCCGTATTTTTGAAATACAGAAGACTTGGCACCCCACGACCTCCCCCCCTTTTTTTTATTAATTTTTTTTCAACAAATGCATTACCTGCCCTTTATTTTTATTTTTTTTATTGGGGGGGGGGGGGGCGTGTTGTTGTTGTTAAGGTATTGGGCAAGGTTAGAACAGCAAGGTTAGAACAGCAAATTCTATAAGAGTGGGTTGGAAAACTTCTTCTGCCTGACCAATGCTTCAACTACTTCTGTTTTGAGACACTTTCTTCAAGGTCTTCTTTGTTCCCATATGTTCATCAGAAGCCACGTTGATGATTCCACTGTCTACCATTATTCTGTCTGTAGCCGTTTTGTGGGAACTTTGCCTCATGTTGCCACTGTTGCTGATTTTCCATCAGAACGGTCTTTGCGTTAGTAACACGCTTGAATTTCTCTTCAAAAGCCTTTTGTATAACTTCTGGTTTGTCTCTGTGCCTGTCTGGATGGTACTTCATGGACAGGTCTTTGTAGGCTTTCAAAATCTGAGGCTTAGTGGCAGTTTGTTGAAGACCCAAAGCATTGTGGTGGCTTTGGGTTTCCCATGTCATCAGCTTATCCTTGGCCTCATTCAGCGCTTGCCAAGTCTCTGCAGATCTCTTGAGCCTGTTGACAATTTCGAGGTCTTCCACGGCAGCCCCGAAGAGCTTTTGTTTTAGGAGGTGCTTCCCGCGAAGTTGGTGCACTTCCCATCCGCTGAGACCCTTGTCGATGGCCATACAACAGTCCGCTATGATGGCCAAGTCATCTGAAGGGTGACCACAAGCCGCCAGAGCCTTAGCTCGAAGGATGTGCAGCAGAGCCGATTCTTCATTGGTGAATGAACCGTTGGCCAAGGCCTCTGAGAAGACATTGAAGGCAGCATCATTCAGATCATTCATATAGGCAAAGAGTCCTTTGCCTATGAATGTCATTTGTCCTTTGTCTTCTCTCTGTTCCTTCATTTCGCTGCAGATCCTCCTCATCTCCTCCAGATCTTTACTCATTTGGTGTTTCTCGGCCTTGAGAGTTTGTAAGAGCATTTCCTGGCCGTTGATTCGTTCGTCCTTCTCGGCACACTCCTTCCTCAGCCTCTCAAGTTCAGCCACCATCTTGGCTGCTGGCGCTTCCTTTTCTCTCTTCAGGGAGTCGATTACTCCTCGCTTTTCTTTCACTAACTCTTTCAATTTTTTGTTTTCGGTCTGGAGATTTTCTACTGCTCGATTTTGGCCCTCAAGCTCTAATGCGAGTCTGCTTGCTTCGTCTTCTCTGAGCTTAGCTTGAGCTTGGGCCTCAACAAGCAGGTTTTTATAATTGTTCTCCATCTTTTCCAGCCCTTTCCAGAGACTTTCATTCTCTATTTCTAAGGCAGTCATCTTTTCAAGCCTTTTCAAATGTTCTTCTTTGTCTTTTGTTGAAGCAACCTTTCTCAGCCTCTTCTGGTCTTCAATCTCTCTTTCGAGAGCAGCCATCTTTTCCGTTTTTTCAGAGTTGTCCTTTCTAACTCTGCCAAGTATAGCCCTTGCTTCGGCCAGCTGGCGTTCCATTCGGCTCTTGTCCAGCCTGATTTGGTGCAGCTCTCCGTCAATTGTGTCCATTTTCTTTTCCAGATGTTTCGACTCGCTCTCTTTCTTGTTCTTTTCGTCTTCCAACCTTTCTATAACATTTTCCATCCGGATCTTCTCTTGTTTAATTTCCTTTAACTCCTTCTGCAGGTTCTTCACTGCAACGTTCGTTTCCTCTGCGAGTACCTCTTGGTCTTTCATGTTTCGTTCTCTCTCCTCCTTCTCAGCCTTCGTCTGTTCGAGGTCTCGCTGTATCTTGATCATGTTCATCTCAAGATTATCGTTCTTATCCTCCAAATCTTCAATTTTCCTGTCCTTCGAGATCTGCTGTAATTTGAGTTCGTCAAGGTTTTCCTGCATTGCAGTCATGTTTTCCTGAAGAACTTTGTTTTGCCTTTCCAAATCTTTGACCACTCGTTCCTTCTCTTGCTTTTCTTCTATGAGTCTTTCCATCTCCTCCTTGAACGAGTGTCTTTCCTTCGCCAGAACTTCTTCGATCTTGAGAAGTTCAGCCTCCTCATGAAGGTGTAGAAGGTTTTTGGCGCAAGCTGTCTTTTGGTTGATCAGTTCCTGGTTGAGCTGCCTAATGGTTTCATTAAGGTCTGCCTCCCTCCTATTCTTCTCCTCGATTATCTGGAGGAGGTCCTGGGTCTTTTGGTCAAACTCTTCTAATTTATTTCTAAATAGGTGGCAGAGTCCTTCTGGGTTGTCCAAACGAGGTGCGTCCTGGTCATCGTCGTGGTCGTCGTCTTCTGTCTTCAGATCGAAATCCATATCATAAGAGGAACTCTCGCTGCCGCCATCAAGATCAGAGCTGACATTGAAAGTCATCAGATTGGAGTCCAGATCACAAGATGAACTGTCGCTGCTGCTATCAGGTTCAGAGGTGGCGTTGAAAGTCATCAGATTAGGATCCAATTCACAAGATGAACTGTCGCTGCCGCCATCAAGTTCAGAGCTGGCATTGTCAGTTATCAGATTGGAATCCAGATTACAAGATGAACTCTCGGTGCCGCCTTCAAGGTCAGAGCAGGCATTGACAGTCATCAGATTAGGATCCAATTCACAAGATGAAGTCTCGCTGCCGCCATCAAGATCAGTGCAGGCATTGAAAGTCCTCAGAATGGAATCCATATCATAAGACAAACTCACGCTGCCGCCGTCAAGTTCAGAGCAGGCAGGTGATCCAAATGACTTCAAAAACTCTGTGGTAATAATAGCCATAAAAGATAATCTTGCAATATTCAGGAGCCAAACAAACACTGATAAACAATAATTTACAAGAGCCATTGTTACAGTATGCTATGTGACTCGCTCGTCACGATGGATAGTTTTAGAAAAAGCCTGAAGAGGGACTTTGGTCTCCAAGAAGCAACTTCGATTCCGTTCTTCGTTTCTTGAGGCTCTGGCTCCAGCGCCGTCTTCTTCAGGAACATACTGAAGTCACAGGGAGTAATTGGCTACTGGAGACCTGGCAGATCCTGGAGGAAGAAGAAGAAGGCTGAGAAGGAGAAGGATTTTCTGGAGACACAGAAGAATTCGAGGATCCGGGAAGCAATTTCCCGAACTATAACAGAGTATCGGATCTTCCCTGAAAAGGCGGGACGCCATATTTTAAAAACTAACCATAGAATCTTGTTGAAATAAAGTCTCTTTATGCTTCCCACGCCCAAATTAAGTCAGCTCTGATAAAATTCTGGATGTAATACTATTAGCACTTTGAAATATTGTAAATTTTCTCTAATAAAAGATGAAAAGAAAAATGACTGGTGGAGATAACATTGAAGTAACTTAACCTAACCTAACCTATGATTCTTCTCTGAATATTAATATTTCGCTCTGACTATGAGGACTAGTCTCTCTGTCCAGTTATCAGATTGTCCATGAAATTTCCAGCCAGATGTGGAAATATTTTCCGCACAAATTATCTACTTTTCTCTGTTCTCATTGCCAGAGACGCCTTTCTACTGAGTCACACTGAAGAGTCTAAAGAAATTAGGCGTGTTTTTTGCGACGAATTACTTTCTGTAATTAATAATGTCAAGTAATGTTTTTGAAGATGATAGTAATTACGTCCATTTATACTGTAGTATATAAAACATACATACATATATACATACATATATAAGCAAATACACACACACACATATATATATATATAAATATATATTAATATATATATATATATATATATATATATATATATGTGTGTGTGTGTGTGTGTGTGTCTGTGTGTGTATGTGTTTATGTGTGTATGTTTATTTGTTTATGTATGTATTCATGTATGTATGTATTTATGTATATACTACAGTATAAATGGACGTAATTATATACTTTCATTTTCCAACACATTAAATGTAATAGTTACAGAATGTATTTCTACAGAATGTATTTCGTTGCAATAAATACCAATAAGGCCTATTTTATATAGAATCTTCAGTGTGACCCTGTCTAGATGCGTCTGTGGCAATAGGAACGGAGAAAAATGAATGATAATTAGTGGAAAAATATTGACGAAGGATTGATGCAAAGTATTAGAAGTCACAAAAAGTCACAGTACTGAGGAAATTACACGACTGTTTATCGGCATTGTTCCTTGAGAGTATATTGTGACTTTTAGCCAAATGAGTTTTGAATGCCACTTTTGCCTTGTTACCCGCCTCTGGGTATTTGGGTATGTGGGTATCTGGGTTGTATATGTTCGCCAGTACCGTTTCTGTAGTGTGTATGTATATATATATATATATATTTATATATATGTATTGGCCTTGAGCGGAGGGAACGAACTATTGTGCGCCATAGTACCGAATGATCAATCTCACGATGACGTTACCCATAAAAATAACGTTTTCTTTATTATGGTGAAAAGAAAACGTTCATATATATAGCCCATACTAAAGCAAACTTGTTATGCAGATCCTTGTCTCTCTGGTAGTTCAAGTAATTATTGATTCTGGCATGATGGTATATTGTGTGTCCAATTTCACAGACCAATCTAAGGTTTTTAAAATGCCACGTGTTTTATTTGAATAGTTAATGTGTTTTTAAGTTGCATTTACAAATCGCGCTTATCTTTTCGTAAATGGGCTATTTGTTTCATGTTGTATGCGTCCGTCCATAGTCCTACTTTTGAAATAGGTATTAATGTTGAAAACCAAAACGCTTTTTTTTACTTTTGCACCCTGATCTAATGTATGTATAAAAATGAATAACACATCGTATTTTATTTGAAATAAAATATTCTCTAGTGTAATAATACACATAATGTGTATATTCCTATAAATTGACCAAAGTCCCCCTCCGTTGAATAATTCAGATGACAATACTTATTATTCATAGAAATTAATAGTTATGCCTTGTTACAGTATTGTATATTGAAAGACGATGGAAATAGGACAGATGCCGAATAGGTAGCACTTTCAATTTATAAGTGACATGATTATTGATTTGTAAATACTGCATCACCTCATTTGAGATGAATAACCCCGTAGTTTTTATTATCTAGTGAGTAATTTTTGTGGTTTAGCGATTTATTATAATAATATGCACGCACCCCAAATATCTCAACTAACTACTAGGCCCATAATTCATAACTTAAAATTACTTTGGTATAATAATTTTTGACGGAGCATACCCATAACCATCTCCCTCAAACTGACCATTCAAATTCTGATCCTACATGTAGGTCTCAGACACTATGCTTATCGATGATGATGATGAGAGAGAGAGAGAGAGAGAGAGAGAGAGAGAGAGAGAGAGAGAGAGAGAGAGAGAGTCTGTATTGAATGGTATTGACGTAAGCAGATTGAGTGCAGTTAGAAAATCATTACAGTATATGAAGGATGTGTGTGTGTTTGTACAGCACTTTTCCTCTTTGTGTTCATCTCTTAAAGGGGCACTGGGCGATAGCAGTTGCCCGGTATCTTGACGATAGAAAGGGTATAAGGTTTGGGATATGGCGGTAGGTGAAAGGGTAACCCGTCACTGGCAGAGACGAGTGGAAACGGATAAAAGGAAGGGACGAAACTCAAACATAAACTAATTTGAAGAGAGAGTAGGTACACCAATGACAAAATTGTAACCTACGTCAGATTCACATTCAGAGGGCCAAATTATAGTAGAATGTGTTGTCAGTAATAACAGAACTCATTAAAGAACAGAAAAAAATAGAAGTTTTTAAAGAATTACAGTTTGAAATATTGGTATAAATGAGTCTTCTGACAATCCGTGTTTAGAGGAATGGCACTGTTTTTAATATCAGACAGGTCCACAACCGTAATGTTATTAAAACCGCGTGAAAAAAATATAGATTGAATAAAAGTGAATTGATGGTATGTCAGCATTGAAATCAAGTCATTGAAAGAATGTAGCTACATGTAAATGCTTGCTCATTAAAAAGACGTTTTAATAATGTAAGAGAGGATGTGCATTGCCAAGAGAGGAGTTGAAACAAACAATCAGATGACAAAAAGTTGACAGTGTAACAAGAAAGGTCAGCTTAGTCTTCCACCTCACCTTTCTCTTAAGATCCTGCACTTGATTCTCTGAACATTTATTTTATCGTTCCATATCGCAAAGGAATCCAGGTAAAAAAAAATCACAGGTAACAACAACAACAACAACAACAAAAATCACAGGGAAGAAAGGTCACATTGATATTTCAAAGATAGTGTGCCCCCCCCCTCCCCCGGCCCCCCAAAGGTTTTAACCCTTTATGTATCCACCTTTGCGGCGTGTTTAGTACAAAACCCGTTGGGGATTACCGTAAAAGCATAAACAGAAGATTGTAAATTAATGTGAATTTTTTTTCCCTGTAACTTTTATAGAAGCCAAAATTGTGATTTTTTTTCCTGTGACTATTCTGTCCCTGCTTAACTTGATAAACCTCTTAGTGACTTAACTTAATAAACCTCTTAGTGACGCATTCACCCTTACTAAGGACCAAAATATAACAATTTATTGTATTTTATTTTATTTTATTTATTTTTTTCCAAGTTTGCCATGAGAAACACAACCTAATGCACTGGCTGTCTTGACGGTTTCAGCGAATCGGCCATATTGTAAAAAGTAGTCATTTTGCAAGTTAACATTACTTGTATGAGGGACATTTAGCTATATTACGGCTTGCGTATGATTTTTTTTTTCCACGCGTCCGTAGGGCTTATTTATACATTTTTTTTATAATATGTTTCCTTTTGTTTTAACCCTCAGTGGGAATAGGTATGCTGTTTTTACGTTTATTGTTCTTTGTATCTTATTGTACATGGGAATAAATAGATATGTTTTATATTATTCTTGTTGAATTTGTTCTCATGTGGGAGTCAATATGCAAAACTAACTTTGTTAGGTTAGGTTTGGTTGTTATTCTTAAATTTATTCTCATATTTGCCTTGAATGTACAAAACTAACTTTCTAAAAATTTCCTTCTTTCAGGTAAGTAAAACTGTGAAGTTGGCCATCCACGAACAGCAGCCTTGAAAGTATAGTAAGTAGCCTCGTCGCCTTGGATGTCAAAATCAGGTATCAGACGTGACCGTGTACGAGAATTGTTGACGCTGGTATGTACTTTGTATGGGAGGTACTCTTAAGAAACTTGCATCAGCTGCTTCGTCGAGGTTTCTCGTCATATCGAACTTGTGGCTTTAAGAGTTGGATGACAAACAAACCGGGGCTCTGCGACTTAATTGATGTTACCGAGGATGTGAGTAAACAACTGAAGGAGGAGTTGCTCTCTCTCTCTCTCTCTCTCTCTCTCTTCGTTGATGTCTGCCGATTGTGATAAAGTTACAGGGCTGAAGGGGTAGGTTCTCTCTCTCTCTCTCTCTCTCTCTCTCTCTCTCTCTCTCTCTCTCTCTCTCTCTCATTGCGTTTGCATGAATTATAATTTGATTTTGACTGAATTCAGAACATTTGAAAAGGCTGTGAATTTGTTGGTACCACTCTTGAGATTATTTTCTTAAATATGTGACAAAAAGGCAGCAAAGAGTCGAACATTGTTTTTTAAAATTATTTTTATTTTACAATTATAGCCTCTTTTTACTAAGCGTTAAGTAAATTATCCCTCATAATTACTTCCCGTCCTTACCCTAGCCAGCTCCCTCCCCCATATTTTTCTTTATTGTAGGTCGTCTAATTCATTGTTTGGGCCAGGATTTAGAGATTGAAGGGTTTGAATTGTGATAGCTGTCAAATCAATACTTCAGACGAGCCACTAGTATTGGCAGCCGGTATTTGTAGGGTTGAAAAAGGTAGGCACCAGAGTGTATCCCCAATTCATAGATAAGGTTCATTTTGTAAGGTATTAAATCCTTTTTTTGTTTTTTGGTATGCTGTTGGTGACTAGAGGTTGACGTAATGGACAGGATATATTGTGAAAAGTTCTTTTTCACTTAAGAATCAAATTGATTTTTCATGTTCAGAATTAATATTATATTTAAGAATTTAATTATGTAAATGACTCAACTTATTCATGGTTAGTAAACAACACAGGATGAAGTGAAAGTGAAGGCTGTTTTATCTCTAGTCAGTTTTCGATGATATTTCATCTTCTAAATCTTTTAATATCTGAAAACCATTATTTTTGAAATGAGGTGACGATGAAATATCAGGAGACTGATAAGTCATGAGATCTGACAGATTAATGCGCCCAGCTCCTAATTAACCCTTAATTCTAAGGGCTTACCTCTTCATAAAACCAGTAGTCTCTGTCACATCTCTAATTTTAAAAATAAATAGTACTGAAAACGGTAAAAGATAAAGACATCATTCTTTAAAGTTACTTATATTTTATAGGCCAAAGTCACAAGTGTTTTATAGGCAGTCATGCACATATACGGGCGTGGCCCACCTGATTTTAAGGATTCATGGACCGTGTAAATGTAGGAAAAATCGTCAAATTGAATTTTTAACTTTGTGAATGTAAGTATGTACGCTTGCTTGTGCATGTGTAAGTGTTAAGTGCGCTTTAGATTAATACAAATGTACATACGTACATACTACTCGCGTTAGGTTTCAATGAAACAGCATGGTTTAGATTCCAGGTTCCTTGATTTCCAAAGTATTATAGGCTTTCGAAGACAGATACAGTCTTCATCAGGTACCGATGCTCTCGGTACTCGATACCTGTAGAAGAAGAAGACTCTGTGTCTTCGGAAGTTTGCAGTATCTTGGAAATTAAAGATTCTGGAATGTATAGTAAACCATCTCGTTTTATTGTGTCGTAACACGAGATATTGGAAATGAACACACGGGAACATGTTTTTCACAGAAATACATTTCTGGCTCGCAACCGGGACGAACCCCGGTCT
>NC_087207.1:26390446-26392946 GCF_015104395.2 Macrobrachium nipponense | reverse complement strand
TTCGATGATCATTCAGACTCGTGGGAATACAACCATTTGTAACAGTCGAGGGAGGTTAGACTGGCATCCTTATGCCCATTTCTAGCCCAGACCCGGAAAAAATATTTTAGGTCTGTGAACTGAGTACTTTTGAAACCCGGGATGGCAAGTTATGGTTTCCAAATACCATTAAACTTTATTGTAAGGAAATCCATTAAGTTTATATCCGATACTGCTTAGAAAACTTAACAGGAAACTTTTGAATGGGAAGACACCGACGGCAGCAGATAATGTTTGAGAAATCCATAACCGAAGGACTTCGAGAGACTTCTTCTGGTCCTCTTGGGTTCAAGATTTGGACGTCAGGATAGATCGTCAAAGCACTTGTAACATTCTCATAAGAAAGATTTTTTTTCTTTCTTTTTTCTTTTTGTTACCTGTTACCGAGTGACTTGTTATTGTTTGTTTTTTTTTTTTTTTTTTTTTTTAACCTAGTGACTACAAATACTGTAGCTTTCAACTTGAAATCGCAAGGTTAAGATAGGTCAGTCTTACGTTAAGATAGGTCGCAATGATGTGAACGGTAGCGACCCCTTCGGCCCATAGCTGCAACCTCTTTCTTTCCTTTTACTGTACCTCCGTTCATATTATCTTTCTTCCATCTTGCTATCCACCCTCTTTCAACCATTATTTCATAGTGCAACTGCTTTGAGGTTTTCCTCCTGTTACCTTCCAGACCTACCTATCCTCAATATCCTTTCCAGAGCTGAATGATCTCATAGGTCCCTGCGGTTGGCCTTTGGCCTGAACTGTATATTCAATGAAGGAAATAAGTAGGGTATATATAGTATGTTTATTACTTATTGTAAAAAAAGTCATTGCTAGTGAAGACTTCGGAGGTGTCATGTTGCCCAATACAGCATCGATTGTTGTTTTATTTCGTCCTTATTTAAAATGGATTGTTTAACAACAGATTTGTTCCTCGTTGGATGAGTGGTTCACGTGCTCGTCTACCGATTCGGTAGTCCCGCGTTCGATTCCCCGCTCTGCGGAGGAATTTGTTTCTGGCAATTAGAAGTTAATTTCTCGATATAATGTTGTTCGGATCCCACAATAAGCTGTAGGTCCGTTGGTAGGTAACCAGTTGGTTCCTAGCCACTTCAAAATATATAAAAATATGCACCAGTATTATGGTGCATATAGATTGTTTTTTTTTTTTTTTTATTGTGCACTATATTCCATATCACCAAGAGTGTTTTTGTTGATCTTTATATTCAAATCCCTCCAGTACTGTCTGCAGATCGTAATTTTATTGACCTCGAATATGAGTGACCTTATCAGTCTTAGGGTCAAAGATGTATTTATAGAATAAAAGGCAAAAATTATAGACAGTCCTTTGATGACTTGGAAATAATAATAATGGTTACCCTAAATTCATTTTGAAAAGAGATTAAATAAAAAAAGCGTATTTTCGACTCTTCAACAAGAATCAGAGGAGGTATGGGTTAAAAAAAATAAAAAAATAAATAAAAATAAATAAATAAAAATAAAAACAGAATTTCTGTATATACCTGCACTTATTATTCTCAGAGTGAAAGTCTGTTTTGAGATGATTAGCGATGATAAAAATACGTAAACTATAAATAGGATATAATTAATTATATCTTTATGGCGTCAGCATCATTTACCAAATTTCTTGTCATACTGTTCCTGCTGACACTGACGAAAGTATATATTTTGTGTGTTTAGGTGATTTGTATCTACTTAAGTAAAGCTCTCGATCATTAGAAGCGGTCGTTTCCCCTTTTATGGCCGACTGCACTGATTGATCGAAACCACCTTGGCCGTGATGGTGGTGGTGTGATATAGGCCTAGCGGGGCCTCATTCCGAGCTGTGTCGGTGGAGCATGTCGTCATAGTCTTCGAAGAATGCAACTTTAAAGTTGCCTTCCTTCTTCGGTTCATGTCGCCGTGCTGCATTTTCTTCCTCCTCCTCTTCTTCTTGTTCTGTAGCTCAACGACACCGAATTACGTTCCATCGCGTGCGATCGAGAGTGACTCACGCTACTGCTGCTGCCTCGTCTCGAACTTATGAACCTCTAGTATGTTTGTTGGCTCTTATTTTATCGTTGGTGTGCAGTCAAGTATATTTTATTGCTGTATGGTATTGTGGTGGGGTTGGGGGTGGGGGCTGGGGAAGAGGGAGGGAATGAAAGAAAGAGAGCGAGAGAGAGAGAAAGTGAGGGAGTGGGAAATGAGGAAGGAGTGACGTCGTATCCAGCCTGGAGTCTGCGCGTAAACACGAGCTCGAGGTGACGGAGGTACGAGGACTCCTCCCACTCGCACCGATCTGATGGTCTTCCTGCACCTATTTTTGGTGCATTCCTGCCAAACGACCAATAGAACCACGGGGGAGAGAAAGAAGAAACTTTTTTTTTATTATATATATACATCGTTTTCAGAACAAACGATAAATTTCGGTTCACAGGCTCAAATGCTTGCACATAGGTCTATAATCTTT
>NC_087207.1:26345446-26385446 GCF_015104395.2 Macrobrachium nipponense | reverse complement strand
GTATATTGATAGAAAGGAGAAATTGCAAGCAATGGGGAAAAAAAAGGAAGAACTCATACTTGTGGGTAATATGTAGTAATTGGTGTTAGCACGTTACACCACAGATTTATTTTTAATAACATTCTTGATAACGTTTTAGCATTTTGCAAGCTCTCAGTTTTATTCTATTTTAAAACGTGTAATTCCATTCCCTTCAAAAGTGTTGCTTCGATTTTATTAGTTTTTTTTACCAGCCATTATGTTAGGTGGTGTCATCATTTTAAGTTTGCGAGTTCCTATTTAAAATAAGGTTTTACTTTCTCTCCTTTACCGATTGTGAGATGATATTAAGTCGGTGGAATGTGAGTTAGTTTGAAACCGTCACATGGAGCGTCACTTCAACCCCTTGGTGCTAATTATGTGATGAAGATTCGAATCTCCAGAGCATCTTGCTACTAAGCCTACCATTTTCCTTATCAACTCCTCGGTTAACATCAACAGAAAAACAATGAAAACATGCGCCGAAGTTTCTTCGAATGAATCGAGTTTTCTGTACAGCGTATAATCAAAGCCACCGAAAACAGACCTATCTTTCGGTGGTCTCGGTACATTGCTGCATGAGCCGCGCCCCATGAAACTTTAACCACGACTCGGTGGTGGCCTGGCCTATATCTCTAGTAGGCGCACGATTATGGCTCAATTTAACCTTAAATAGAATCAAAACTACTGAGGCTAGAGGGCTGCAATTTGGTATGTTTGATGGTAGGAGGGTGGATAATCAGCATACCAGTATGCAGCTGTGTAGCCTCAGTAAGTTTTAAGACCTGGCCTATATCGTTGCCAGGTGCAGGCATATGGCTCACTTTAACCTTAAATAGATTCAAAACTATTGAGGCTAGAGGGCTGCAATATGGTCATTTTGATGGTTGTGGGGTGGGTGATCAACTTACCAATTTGCAACCCTGTAGCCCCTCTAGCTTTGAAGATATGAGGGCGGACACAAAGAAGTGCCGACGGACAGACAAATTCGACACAATAGCTTTCTTTTCTGAAAACTAAAACTTCCATTTCTGTTGATGTCTGCCTCTTGAAGCTCCTGGTCCAAAACACTTTGAGGGTTGTTGTTTGGTGTATTGCAGCCTCTGTTGACAGCAAACACTTGTTTTAGTTGTCATCGAACCCTTCCAGTGTTTGTTTCACCCTTTCAGCTGGTTTCGTTCTCTCGACAGTTCATTGTTTGTATTGTTGTTAGACTTCAAGTATACAGTAATGTTAGTTATTATTACACTCTTGGAAGTTATATTTGTCATCAGAACCTCAAACGTTCAGGCGAAGATACAATGCAGTAGGACCCTAAAACAATGTTCCTTGTACTTTAAGCATTTATTTATATTTATTTATTTATTTAATTTGTCAATGTATCTTTATATTATATATATATATATATATATATATATATATATATATATACATATACATACATACATACATATACATACGCTTATGTCACTAAATAGCGTGTGACAATATATATTCAGCTAAGACCACAGGAAGAATAAGAAAAAGAGCACCAAGCGCTTTGGCGTTGAAATACCACGAAAGTGCTTGATACACCTTTTTTTTTTTTTTTATGTGGCGTTAGCTAAATTAATATGTAATATATATATATATATATAATATATATATATATATAATAATATATATTTATATATATATATGTGTGTGTGTGTGTGTGTGTGTGTTAGTTGTCTTGTGGTGTGGTCCCATGTTCGCCCTCTCTTCTCTCTGTTGATTTATCTACCTGGTCGTTAGACTATGACGGTGGTCGCAGCTATATTTGAAAAGAGCTTGGAGCAAGGAACTTCATGGCGACCCAAAAATTAAAATTTACCGTATATATATATATAATATATATATATATATATATATATATATAATATATAATAATAATTTCTCACATTTAGTCCTCGTTATTGTCAATTTCCCGGCGGCCCCCCCCCCCCCCGCCCTTCCCCCAGTATGTTGCAAAGCGAGAGAGGCTCCATTAACCGGCCTTTTCCAGTGCAAGCACCAGTAAATCGATAAGTCGAACGAAATCAACATCAGCCTCACTTGGCCCAGGAACAGACAGGCGTCTCTCCCATCATTGCTAGACTCGTCTCACTTTTTCTTAAGTGGCAATTTTGGCTCCGTTCTGAAAACTGCAGTTAAGTTACTGCGTTGGTTATTTTACCATGGAGGCAAGGAGCTCCTGGCTGCTGCTCCAGGAACAAGAGCCTGTGCTGGCATGAGGCCGGATGAAGCTCCAGCAACATCAGACAGAGAGATAGACTGCGAAGTATTTTTATAGGGTTTTAAGGGGCTTTGTTTTCGATGCGTTTGTGTAAGATTTAGGGAGTATTTTTTTCATGATTAGTCCCTAGATAGACTTGAGATATTCCAACTCTTTACCGAAGTGTTTCTGAAATTATTTTCCTATAAAAATAGGCAGGAATGACCTAAGAAGGGAATTTTGCGAATGTTTATAAATATATTTTGTTCGTGTTCTGAAATACTCAAGATGTTAGAAGACATAAGTAAACGAAATATCACGCATATATGAAGAATTGACTCCAGGAAGCACAGAACCCCCCCTTTCCCCCCACCCCCACCCATACTCCCCCTCCAACGAGCGAAGCCATTTAGATTGGCGTTGATAGATTCACGTGTCAGTGAGATTCAGAGTTCTCGAGGAAGTCCAGGAAAGAGAGGAAGAAGAAGAAGAAGAAGAAGAATATTAGTGAACGTAGAAGCTGAGCTCAGACTGTTCGTGGAAATATCACGGGAGACAAAGTAGTGGGTGTTCTCGGAAAGAAACCTGATATGAGACATCTTTTGATTCAAGATTTATTTAATTTCCGTGAGAAGGATAGCCGTCGGGTTTTAGTTGTTTCAGAAAGCTGAGATTTTTAAGCTTATGCAGTGGGAAGAGAGCATCGAGGTGGAACAATACTGTTAAAAAAATGATTTGTCTTTGGGGTACTTTGCTTTGAAATTTGTGGAAGTAACATTAAGGCTGGGAGGTGCTTTCAGAATACGATAAAACGCCCGGAAGAAAATGTCTACTTTGAGTTGCTAACTTTTCCAAAAATTTTAGCGAATTACTACTACAGTATCCTTTGAAAAGTGGATTCATATTTGTAATAAAAAATGGTATAGTCGCTGGTTGATTAAAATCAACAATATTAAAAGTTGAGATGAGAATTATTCAAGTTAGTTGGAAATTGACAAAAGGGGCTATACTAAGCTAACAGAAGTGTTCAGGAAGACTACGAATTGCTCTTACCCTCAACACTTATCATAACCAGAGCAATTATCACACCACTTTGCATTTTGGAGTAACTGAAAGTAAATGCAAGATTCATCGTCTAAAAGTAAATGTGAGATTCTTTGAAAGTAAATGTGAGATTCTTTGTCTAAAAGTAAATGTAAGAATCTTTGTCTAAAAGTAAATGTTAGAATCTCTGTCTAAAAGTAAATGTAAGAATCTTTGTCTAAAAGTAAATGTGAGATTCTTTCTCTAAAAGTAAATGTAAGAATCTTTGTCTAAAAGTAAATGCAAGAATCTTTGTCTAAAAGTATATGTGAGATTCTTTGTCTAAAAGTAAATGTAAGATTCTTTGTTTAAAAGTAAATGTAAGATTCTTTGTCTAAAAGTAAATGCAAGAATCTTTGTCTAAAAGTAAATGTAAGATTCTTCATCTAAAAGTAAATTTAAGAATCTTTGTCTAAAAGTAAATGCAAGAATCTTTGTCTAAAAGTAAATGTAAGATTCTTTGTCTAAAAGTAAATGCAAGAATCTTTGTCTAAAAGTAAATGACCAAAAGAAACAAGAACTGTCTGTCTAACAAGAATCTTTCAAAGAAATGCAAGATTCTTTGTCTAAAAGTAAATATAAGAATCTTTGTCTAAAAGAAAATGCAAGAATCTTTGTCTAAAAGTAAATGTAAGATTCTCTGTCTAAAAGTAAATATAAGAATATCTAAAAGTAAATGCAAGAATCTTTGTCTAAAAGTAAATGTAAGATTCTTTGTCTAAAGGTAAATGTAAGAATCTTTGTCAAATAGTGAATGTAAGAATCTTTGTCTAAGAGTAAATACAAGAATTTTTGTCTAAAAGTAAATGTAAGATTCTTTGTCTAAAAGTAAATGTAAGATTCTTTGTCTAAAGGTAAATGTAAGAATCTTTGTCAAATAGTGAATGTAAGAATCTTTGTCTAAGAGTAAATACAAGAATTTTTGTCTAAAAGTAAATGCAAGATTCTTTGTCTAAAAGTAAATGCAACATTCTTTGCCTAAAAGCAAATGTAACCTTCTTTGTCTAAAAGTAAATGTAAGAGTCTTTGTATGACCAGGGTTCGCTTGCCAACCCAAAGCCTGCTGACGAAGAATTGGATATAGTTCGAACAGACCAAACTCAAACACTTGCCAACAGAACAGTTGCAGTTTCATGCAAATGGAAAACCTGCTGACGAAGACTTGAACAAGGTACGAAAAGATTTGTCTCAGTTGCTTGCCATCTGAGAGACTGGTAACTGGAAGTTAAGATCAGTTTGATGGAACCATTGTCTTCCGTGTTGAGAGACAGTTGCGGTGCCTATAAAAAGAATAAAAAAAAAAAAAGGTCTTTTGAAGCGAAAATTAAAAGCATTATGGACTAACTTGCAGTGATAGGAAAACTACAAATACCAAATCAAAAAAGAAATTCTCGTTCACGGCTCGGCTTCATTTTTATTGTAGACATTGAAGCTGCTTCCCACAGAATTGAAAGATATTAAGGACTATGGTACAAGAACATTAAAGAGAGCGACTCTCCACTTATTTTCTCCATAACCATTATTTCTGCACCATGGTTAGCCAGAAAACTTGAGCCTTAATGCCAAAAACTCTCAACATAGGAACGGGTTTTGTTGAAAAGTTGGCTCCAAATTCCTGTAAGCTATGAGGCTGCAGAATACAGATGCTTATCGGAGGAGGCTGCGGTGCCAATCTTGTGGTGTCTTAACGCTGTTGATACAAAATAGATTTTAGATGTTTATGACTATTTGTTTATTGTTTTTAAGGGGTTGTGGTGTCTTAATGCTGTAGATCAAAATAGATTTGAGATGTTTACGAATCTGTTTGATTATTGTTTTTGAGGGGTTGTGGTGTCTTAACGCTGTAGGTACAAAGTAGATTGTAGATGTTTATGAATCTGTTTATTTATTGTTTTTAGGGGTTATGCCAGTGTTTGAATAGCACTAATGGTCCTGAGGTTAGACAGTCTAAAAGCTTTTTCTTTTGAACCTACAGGATCTCGGGAACTTTATTGTACTTTCATTTTTCACTAAATTTCACTAAATAGCATAACCGTTTCCGATCATTTATCACAAGAATTTAGGTAAATAATGAGATAATAAGAGGAATTTTGCTTAAAACCACCGTAACAGAAATTGACACATCCATATCCACATTCTATATTCACCTGTTCTTGGTACACTGGCTGAGCAAATACCAAAGACACGACTTTATCAAATGCTGAAACCGATCGTTATCCACCAAATACATATTTCGGTTTCGTTTTGTTTGAGCTTCTTATCTCGTCAGTCGTGGGTCACATTTATTCGGGTACAGACATAGATCCAGTGGGCAAACAATGGCCCCGCCACCCGCCCCCCTTGTGTGTGCCTTTGGGATCAATTATTATTCGTGCTCCCAGAGCGTATATCCTTTCGAGATTTCTCCCACGTAACGGACTCTGCCTGCAGAATGATAACCCTTCCACTTTTTACCCTCCCTTGCATTTACTATTTTTTCCCATTCCAATCTCATTTCGCGAGCGACGACGAAGTTACGTTGATGGAAAGGTCTTCGTATTCCAAGGTTATGGAAGTTGTGGGTAACTGATTGTTTTAATGATATATTGGTGTTATGTTATTCAGGGCGACGGATAGACGTCACGTGTCTTGAGTTGCTGTGTCCTTTTATGGTAAACATATTTCTGCTCGATGAATCTATCGCCGCCATCAGCAAGCAGTGTGAAGTTATTCTTGTTGTGTTGAGTGACAGGGAGAATCACAAGTAGAATAAACCAGCTGCTCTTGTCATTAACTAGAAGACAGAAATGACTCAGGAAATGTATGAAGCTATATTATGGACAAAGAAGTTGACAAAAGTTATTAAACGTTTCTCAGATGTTGAAAACAGTTAAAGAAACACGAAGATGCTTGTATTGATTTCCCCATGCAATTGCTTGCGCTGTACTGCTGGAATTCCGTGACCGATAGTTACAGTTCACCGGAGAAATTTTAGGAGAGGGGATTGGCCCGGGGGAGGGGAGGGAGTGGTGTTTGGCTGGGGGGGTGGGGGGGTAGCTGTTGGGGGGGCTTAAGGGGCGGCACGAATAGGAGGAGGACAGCTCGAATTGATCCAGGAGACCCAGACAATCCGAGGGTCCATCCCCCCCCCCCCTCTTCTGTGGCCTTCTTTCCTCCCCCTACCCACCCATCCCACACCCATTGTGACCTCGCCTTATCTCACCCCCCCCATCCCTCACCCACCATCAGTCCCTTCCCACCCCCCCCACCCCCCTGCATGTCCGTGAGTCACTGACTGACAGTTTTCTCATGAATTCCCAGCAGAAAGAAACTCATGGTTTCAGTCATCGTGGCTGCGTGACTCTGACTCAATGACTCACTGACTGACTGACTGGGCCAGTCACCGGTCTTTCCCTGCGATTTGTATGAAGGCATTTTTGCTAGTCCAGGAAATTTAGATCGATTTTTTTATTATTTTTTCGTTGAATTCTTCGGCCTTTTTTTTACTTTTATATATAGTAGCTGCTTCTATTCGTGGGACTTATAAGTCCAGGAATATTTACAAGGTCGTGTTTTTTTTTTTTTTTATATCTAGTTCGATTTTACACTGAATTCTTTCTCTTTTTATGTTTGTGTACCAGGTGTTTATATCGATGCTCATATTACCTCAGAAATATGCTGTGTGTGGTAGATTCCCTGAGCTTTCAGGCTGCCTTTGCTTTTGAGGGAATTAGAAAGCGTCCTGTAGTGTACTGTGTTGTCTACATGCGAATTTCAACGTTGTGCCTGTGTATATTACACACACACGTATATATTATATATATATATTGTGTATGATATATATATATATATATATATATATATATATATATATATATATATATATATATATCATACATACATAGTTTGTCATATACACGATGACATTTTTTTTATATTCACAAATATTAAGCCACATAAGATGATTTAAAGTCCAATTCACTATTCCGCGGGAATATAATTATAATTATATAATATAATATATTTATATATATATATATATATTATAATATATTATATTATAGGAATAATATATAATATGATAGATATATATAGATATATATGATATATAGATATATGTATATGTATGTATGTATATACGTATATATATTTGTATATATATTATATATATATATATATATATATATTATATCTATCTATATATTTATAATTATTTCAGTCAGTCAACTCTCTCTCTCTCTCTCTCTCTCCTCTCTCTCTCTCTCTCTCTCTCCTCTCTCTCTCTCTCTCTCTCTCTCTCTCTCCATAGAGTCGGAACAGTGACAGAGAGAAAACCAATATAGGTAACGCGATTCGCCCGTGCCATGAATAGACACAGGGTCATATCGTTTTATTTTTTGGAAAGTTGTATTGACCCGATGTGACCCTGATGGTTGGTAGTGCCCTGGTTGTGACACCAGGGTTTTTGAAGGTTTTCAAATTCTTAGCAGTTGGATTATATATCTATATATATATATATATATATATAGATATATATATATATACACACACACACACACACATATATATATATATTATAATTATAATATATATATATATATATATATATATATTATATATATAGTATCAATATTTTTTCTAGTGTGAGAAAATACATTACTCTGTAGGGTACGCCATTTACCTAGATTTCCTTTGCAAGGAAGTTAGGAGAACATGATTAGCAATGAGTTATGAAGATAATGGCTGTGACAATGTTCTTTATTTGTCACCATTCGTGAAAAAGGCCCTTTTTCATCTTAAGATGAAACTGAAAGCTGAACTTCTTATTTAAATCCAGATAAATGATTGACTTCTCCCTAGAATATTCTGACTTTAGTAGATTCACATCAGGAACTGTCTAGGCCAGTTCCTTACGCGCTCCTGATTGGCTGTTGATAAGCCATTGACAGTGCTGGAAACTGTCTATCGAGCGATTTCATATAGGTAGGATGTATGTTCCACCTCTCCTCAGCGATGATTTAGAAAGGCGTATCCCTCAAGACAGGTGGAACATGGTCCCAGCCTATGTGAACTCTTGAGAGAGAATGAGAGTTTCCAGTCCCGTGACTGGCTTATCAACAGCCAATCAGGAGCGCCGTAAGGGACTGGCCTAGACATCAGATGCACCGGTGATGTGAATCTACCAGAGCAGATCCGTAGAGCAAGTCACGACAAAACGACGTCATAGCAAACCTTCGGAATTGAAGCACCTGTGGGAACGGAAATTGCTTCGGTAAAAGCAAAACAACCTATTGTCCATTATTCCAAAAAAAACAAATTTGGTGATTCTTTCTGTGTATTTGTTGGATCTGTGGTTGAATTTCGCATCTAGCATTCTCGACCGTAATTGTGTTCGTGAGTGGCGGAATCCGACCGTGTATCCTTCTCTCTCTCTCTCTCTCTCTCTCTCTCTCTCTCTCTCTCTCTCTCTCATTTTAATTATTTTATAGTTTTCCTTCACTTACCTTCGAAGAATCCGTATCATTGCTTCTGTTTTTTAGAATATTGAAGTCTCTCTCTCTCTCTCTCTCTCTCTCTCTCTCTCTCTCTCTCTCTCTCTCTCTCCAATTACCCATCCTCCTCCCAACGCAGGTAATCCAGCGCCGCGTATGAGGTTTCTCACTCCGGGGTAAACAAGTACTCTCTCTCTCTGGAGTATTACCGCTATTGATTTTGGACTCATATCTTTACCCGTAGTAATTCTTTTCCGCGTTCATTATTATCCCTCAGTGCGCAGTTGGGGTGCTTTTGGTGCTTAGAGGACTTTCTGGCGGGTTATGTATATGTAGGTATTTATTTCCTAGTACTACTTTGGGGTGGACTCGTATTCATCGTCTTTCTTGTGGGTCTCTCGTTTGGAGGGAGGTCGCTTGTGTGTTCCCTTTCCAGGTCAAAGGAAAGTTGTTATTATTAGGTTTGGGTATCCTCAGCAGTGGCTATATGATGTTTGCCTTTTATACTGGAATTATTTTGTAATGCGGTATATTTTTAAGTATGGAGGTACAACATATTGAATGTTTTTTTTTCGTGGTTGATTTATTATTTAAAGCAAATATATATATATATACTATATATACGTATATATATCTATATAATATATATATATATATATATATATATATATCATACATACAAACTTTAAGTTACATTAAGTTTACAAATGTCATTTTATATCCAATTCTTTAAATTTACACACACACACACACACATATATAATGATTGCATTTATACTGGAAATTTTTATTAATGTGGTATATTTATGATTTTATAGAGATAAAACCTATTGAATTATTATTATTTTGGTTGATTTAGTATTTAAAATGAAATTATATATATATATATATATATATATATATATATATATATATATATATACACACATATATATACACTTTAAGTTACAAATGTCATTTAACATCCAATACGCGCTGCTTCCTGAATATCACGTAAGGGAAACCATAAGCGATAAATGGTTCGGTGTAGTCGAAAGAATGGTGTTGAACCTGGAAGTCGTCGGGTGTTTGAGTCACTTAAGTATAAAAAAAAAACCATGTATCACTTATGATTCCCCTTCGGTGATATTCCGGAAGTATCTTAAATTGGATACTAAATGTCATTCGTAGTCTAATGGTTTGTATGAAAAATGTCGTGGTAACGTGATAAAAATATATATATATGTATATATAAAAATGTGTGTGAGAGACTGTTTGTATTTAAAATCCATGTATTTTGGAACGTAAACTGTTAAATCAAATAGCTCCTCACTCATAAGATTGTCATGTTAATCTACTTCAACCATAGATGGCTGATCTGCGGCGAGCCTGTCGTCGTTATCTGTTGCAATGACATTTGCAAAGCAACAAATCCAACCTCCGTAACGTAATGGCGGCGTGATAACCTTCACTATCATTTGTTTTCTTTTTGTTATACACACACACACACATACATATATATGTATATATATATTTTTTTTTTCTCTCTCTCTCTGGTAGTCACTGTTTACTGGAAATATTATTATTATTACTATTATTATTATGATTATTTTTATTATTATTATTATTATTATTATTATTATTATTATTATTATTATTATTATTATTATTATTATTCAAAAGATGAAACCTGTTCACGCGGAAAAACCCACCAAAGATGCCGCCGACTTGAAATATAAGCTTCCAAAGAATATCAAGGTGTTCGTTAGGAAGAAGTAAGAGGAGTTTAAGGGAAATACAACAAGAAGAGATCCAACTTATAATGAAAAAAAAAAAAGTAAATCAATAAATAGATAAAAATGTATTAATATACAAGAAGAACAGCATGAGGTAGGAATGCATTGCATCTTCGCTTGAACTTCTGAAGAAGTTCCAGTTGCGCCACAACCTCTGGAAAGCAGTTCCCTGAAGTTCCAGTTGCGCCACAACCTCTGGAAAGCAGATTTCTGAAGTTCCAGTTGCGCCACAACCTCTGGAAAGCAGTTCTCTGAAGTTCCAGTTGCGCCACAACTTCTGAAAAGCAGATATCTCCAGTTCCAGTTTCGCCACAACCTCGGGAAAGCAGATTTCTGAAGTTCCAGTTGCGCCACAACCTCTGGAAAGCAGATTTCTGAAGTTCCAGTTGTACCACAACCTCTGGAAAACAGATATCTGAAGTTCCAGTTGCGCCACAACCTCTGGAAAGCAGATATCTGAAGTTCCAGTTGCCCTCAACCTCTGGAAAGCAGATATATAACCTATAGTTGATGAAACATCGAACATTGACTTCGATTTCGCGAAAAATATTTTCGAAGCTTTCTCTCGCCCTCCAAACCCCCAACAGTGTATTGCCAACCCCGTCACGGAAGCTGGGCGTGCAGCCCTTTTTGCAATTCGCCGGAGACAACCGCCGGATCGACCGCCCGGGCTCTGTAGCAGCTATGGACGCCGGAGTAATTTGGCCAAGGGGCGGGCCCGGGCCAGGCGCCCTTCCATGCGGTCTATGGGACTTTCCCTCCTCCTGACGCAAGACGGTGCAACACCAGCTGATTTTTACGTCATCCTGAAGTTCTTCATAGTATTCTTATAATGGTTATCGTTGCGCCGTGTAGAAGGCTGTTGTCTTCGTTCGTCCCTCTTGGCTTTCTGCGTAATATTGTTTAATTATTATTGATGATAGCAGGATTGGTTAGGACATTAAAATGGTTGCCTTGAAATGTTTTACGAATCTTGATTCATTACTGTTAGATTATGGTATTTTTATTCTCAAGGGTGATAAGAGTATCCTCTCTCTCTCTCTTCTCTTCCCTTCTCTCTCATGTCTCTCTCTCTCCATCTATTCTCTCATCGGTCTCATCTCCGTCTCTCCCTCCTCTCTCGTCTCTCTCTAACAGCAGAATCACTGAATAAAATAGTAAAGTAGATTGATTTGTCAAAAAGTTACGAACCTTTGCTACTATGTCATAACAAACCAATGCGGTTGTGATGTTAATCAACGTTATCGTGTTTTTATTCTCCCACGACCTGTCTCTTAGCTTTATTAATCAAACCGTATCTACGACATCTTATTCTTATTGATTTGTACGTAAAAGTGAGCTAAGGTTCGAAGGTCACTTTCTTCTCAGAGTATGGTGGAGATTCGAGGGAAGATCTGGTGACAGCACACTCGTCAGTCTTGAAAGAAGTTTGCCTTCTTTTATCAATTATGATTTCTTTTCTTTCAGTATTTCTTATAATTCTTTGATATTGCCCATTTTTTTATGCGTTCAGCTGTCAAAATGCAGTGGCGAAGTATCGCTTCAAGGTATTCGCTAGATAAACTTAGACATTTTGACTAGAAAGTCTGACTCGTAACTGAAGTACAAAGTGACAGTCATTAGATAGATGTTCTATTTCTTCTTTTCAGCTTAGCCGTGTAAAGTGGCAAGCATCGTCCTGGTAAATGTAGATAGATAGATAATGTTATACGATCGCAAGTAACACGTGAAGATTGTATACCAAGAACCAGCAGGAAAAATGAAAAGCATCAGTACCTAGCGCTTTCGTGTATTCTTGATACACCTCATCTTTTATATACTGTACCCAGATGAGGTGTATCAAGAATACACGGAAGCGCCAGGTACTACTACTTTTCATTTTTCCTGCTGGCTCTTAGTATAGATAGATAGATAGATAGATAGATAATGGTAGCAAGGGATAGAAAAGTAAGCGCGTGGAAGCCAAGACTTGAATTGGTCTGTTGCACGATATCCATTCGGTAGACATGGTTGTGTTCAATGCGGTCGATTGCCAGTAATGCATAATTTATTGGACTGGCTTCCCGCTGGTACTATAATGCGAAGGCCATCCACGTTCGGCATTTGGAGTAAGGTTTTTTTTTTTCATTTTTTGTTTTTTTCATTTTTAGGAGAGTGATCCGCATCGGGTTATTACTATTATTTATTTTTCGAGTTAGAGAATCTGGAGACATTAACCTGAAAATATTTTTATTCCGTTGCAGATGACTAGATGAGAGTGTGAAGTTTAGTCTGTAAATTAATTTCTTGTTTTTTACGAAGAGAATCGAGATCAGTTATTTGTAATTTACTTGAAGGAGTTCGTTAGTAGGTAGGGCTTTCAATTCTCTGATTAAACACGTCTAGAATGAATAAAATAGAAGCTACTGTCACTTCTGTTTCCAGATACTCCTGTAATAATTTTAATAACCACAGTGCCCTCTTAACTAACTTCACGGTTTCTTCAGACGTTTGGGAGACGCTTGTCACCGTAAAGCTTAAGATCTAAAAGTGAAGAACCAAATACAGAAATTCGGACGTCCGTGGCGGGATTCGAACTCGTACCCGGATTATCAGAACCGGGTCACTTTAACCACAATAGGATTGCATGACGAGAAGGGAATTCCAGAGATACGAGGTAATTAAAAAATAAAGTCAGACCAATTCCAGAGAATAAGAACGCCCCTGTGGTATAAGGGTGTAAGAATGCTACCGCCGTAGGTTCTGCGTGTCGTAAAAGGCGACTAAAAGGACAGCTGCTGCCTTCCAGTCTTGCTTTTGAGTAAAAGGCGAGGCCCACTGCCAGTAACTGTGGAAACTGATGCCTTGCAAGTCTTACTTTTAGTCAAAGGCTAGGCCCACTACTAATAACTGTGAAAACTGCTGCCTTGCAGGTGGACTCTTTAGTCAAAGGCGAGGCCCACCGCCAATAACTATGGTTGATGACAGCAAGGGCATGCGGTCGTAAAAACCCCTTTGCCAAACAATAAACCATACCTAAAAAGACCCGCTTAAAATTATAAAATAAGGAAAGCATCAGCATAATATTCTCAGGCGCGAGAATAGCCCACACAATACGGTCTCCATCCAGCTGATACGTAGCCTTTTCCGAACGCGTTAATTTAGCTTGTGTCGATGACCAGAATAGTACCGGGCATGCAGTGAAATATTGATATACTCGGTAGCCAAATGTCACGGCAGCTCCTTGGGACCGTAGGCGACTCGGAGGAAGTGGGTCTCGAGTTGAAGGCTGGCCGAGGATGTGATATAGATATACAGTGGAACACGACTGCTGTTCTTGTGAGTTTGGGTTAGGGCCAGACCATAGTAGCTATTGCTTTGCACTTCCTAGACTCATTTGATGTAGACAAGGCCTTGGGCTGTGACCATATGCGTGAGACTGTTCAGTCCTTGCATCAGCGCTGTTCATTAATGACCTTTAAAGCTTCCAGAGTTTGAAGAAAGGCAGAGAGAGAGAGAGAGAGAGAGAGAGAGAGAGAAGAGAGAGAGAGAGAGAGAGAGAGTTTTTTATATAGGCTATAAACGACATCATTCTTTATTTTTCTGACGGATGACGTCACAAATTAAGCTGCATTACAATTGTCAAAAACATTGGAAGAGTGGACAAATAATGATTTTCAGTAGGAATAATTATCTTAAACGAATCACAGGAACCAGCGTGAGTCGCGAGGTTAGTGACCGAAAAGGAAGAAAACTTTATAAATAGAAACCAATCCTCGGTTATGTTTTGTAAGATAAAGCATTACACAATAATAATAATTCTGGTTTTTATCTACAGTTTGGTACACGACGATGCAAAAAACCATGGGAAATTATCAAGATAATTAACGTAAATAATTAATTCGATACATATAAGATTACCAGTTATGTCTCCCCGTACAAGTCAAAAGTGCCGTTAAGTTGCAGATATCAAAATAGAGAAATTATTAAAATCTGCTCATTCTGTCGGTGTAGATAAGATGAATAGAAGTGCAAGAGTTTCTTTTTATTTTTATAAATAATCAAACTTTTATATAATAGTGGCTTATTATAATAATAATAATTAATTACTTTTATTATTATTATTATTATTATTTGATTTCATTATTTTAATTAATTATTATTTATTATATTATTAATTTTAAGGTAAGTGAATATTGAAAAGATGGCTGCTTTTCCATTAGAGTAAATTTAAGTAAATGTTATCAGTCTAATGACAGTAATAATCTAATAAAAGATTTTAAAAAACGACAGTAATAATACTTGTATGGGGGCTTAGGGAAATAACGAATATTTCTCGTTTTACGGCGTTTATGCATAATTACTTGATGCGATTACAAGTATTATTTAATAACAAAAAAAGAAAATAAAAAACGACCACTCCCTGTCCTACGACTGGTTCCCCTTCCTTTCAAGACGACTGGCAAAAAAAAAAAAAAAAAAACGCAACTACCTGTTTCACGACTGTTCCCCCTTCCTGTCAAGACGACTGGCGTCGTTTTGACAGTATGTATTATAGGCAGGCGCCATCCGAGAGATTTCGGCTGGCCCGGGTGCGGTCTGCAGATCAATGGTTAGCATTCGCCTTATTGATCTCGGCCCGGATTTTTGCTTTCCTGCAGGCAGAGTGTCTATCCCGGAGGTATATTTGCTGTGGCACTTGCTTTTTTCTTCTTCTTCTTCTTTTTTCCCTCCAGCGAGGGACTGGAGTGGTGCGGGGGCGGTGGTGGGTGTGGGTGAGTGTTTGCGTAAACGTAGAACTTTTTTTTGCGCGTTGCTTAACTTACCAGCGTTTAATTTCGGTTAATGTTTACTTTGCTCTCTCTCTCTCTCTCTCTCTCTCTCTCTCTCTCTCTCTCTCTCTATATATATATATATATATATATATTATATATATATATATATATATATATATATATATATATATATATATATGTATATAATTATGTAAGTATATGTATACATATATAAATATTATATTACATATATATACATACATATATATATATATATATATATATATATATATATATATATATATATATATGTATTAACTTTAACTATTCTTCACCATTACCGCTTCCCTGAACAAGGGTGGCTACTAAAATAATACATTATAATGGTCACTGTCGCAGTCTCACTTTAAGTGTAGAATAATTCCACATCATGTTCCTATTGATAAACCTGAATAGAAGGCTCACACTGAGTTTGAATGGTGAAACAACCCCCCCCCCCCCCACACACACACACACACACACACACACACACAACACACACACATACAGCACCAGTGACTTGTACCCTAAGTACACTTTTGTTTTTGCTTTCCAGCAGTTGCTTCCTGCCATCTCTTCAAACCCTCTCTACCTCTTCCTTTCCTCGTCCTTGCAAACACTTTCCATAATACATATATATATATATATATAATATATATATATATATATATATATATATATATATATACACATACACACACACACACACACACCTGTGGTTGGTCGTTCTGACCTCATGACCAAACCATCTCATGATACTGTGGCGCCTCAGTGGCGTGGTCGGTATGGTTTTGGCATGCCACCTCGTTGGCCGCCAGTTTGATTCTCTTGCATTCCATTGAGGGGTCAGAGATGTGTATTTCTGGTGATAGAAGTTCACTCTCGACGTGGTTGGGAAGTCACGTAAAGCCGTTGGTCCCGTTGCTGAATAACCGCTGGTTCCATGCAACGTAAAAACACCATACAAACAAACAAACAAACATGAGAATGTGATCCAATATTCGACTTTTATCACGACTCAGTATCTGGACATTCGTCACTTGGTCAGCACTTTTAATACCACCTTTACTTTGTGTACAGTTCATTTCAGCAGTTTCATACTTCTTTTCTTTTAAATACCCATCAACCCCGGGTTCCATTACTTCATAGGCAGCTTCTCTTTTACAAAATCAACATCCACTTCCACCTCCATCTCTTTCACCCTAGCCACAATTCATCCATTTTTCCCTCATATTCTCATTTTCTTCTGTTCTTTCTTCTCAGAATTAATTTCACTTTCTTCATGGCCAGGTATTTAATGGTACCTCGTTCTGATGCTCCCGAAACCGAGATCGAATCTCTTCCGGGCATCAGACGTCTTCATTTCTTTCATAATTTGGATCGAGATTTATTAGCGACAAGGGTTCTCAAAATGTGAAAACATATGGAGTTGTTATGAGGGTATTACGGTTAATAGTAATTACATAAGTATCTCTAAAGTGTGACGAGTAGATTCTATATATATATGATATATATATATATATACTATATATATATATATATATATATAATATATGTGTGTGTGTGTGTGTGTGTGTGTTTATATATACATATACATATATACACATATTTACACTTATATCAGTACCAAAAAGTGTTTCGCCGTATGAAGGGCTTATTTTTCTCTGGCCCAAGCTATTTTTAGCCCATTTACGTCATCACCGCGCGCTTCCTCCAACGCCCGCCCCCCCCCCCCTCATCCCCCCTCTCTCTCTCTCTCTTCTCGTCTCTCTGTTATCTCTCTCTCTGTCTCCTCTCAATCTCTCTCTCCTCCTCTCTCTCTGTTGTGTATTTGTCTTCGGTCGTGACTGTTATTTTGACAGATGACAAATTTATTTCCATACAGGGTACGGTAACAAAATCTTCAATTTATAGTTCTGTGTTCCTTTTGAAGTCGTTTTGGATATTATGTTTTGCCCCCTTGTGACATTTCTTTGTTTCTTTGAAGTCTCTGTGAATCGTATATTGTTTTTCCTTCTGTAGTTGACTATTAGGCGTTGTCGTAATTCAGATAATGTAAGTCCCCTTACCATGCCTCAAGTTTTTAGATTAAATACTTGTTTATTACAAAAAAGATCCCTTAATTAATATGTATTGATTACAAAACCATCCTTTAATTAGTAAACTTCGATCCACTGCATATTTCTCTTTGTGTAAATGAGGATTTTTTTTTCATTCATTTATTCTTTATTACCATTCGTCTCTTACGAGTTCAAGAAAGCAACGAAAAAGCCATCAGTCACCTTATTTACGGTCTACTGAAGAACAAGAACCATGTGAAGATAGATGGACAGACTGATAGATAAATAAATAGATAGATAGGTAGGTAGATAGATAGGACAGACAGACAGATAGATAGATAGACAGGAAGATAGATAGATAGTCACCTTAAAGGTAGTATAGTGAGAGGGTCCCGATATGGCTATTATTGTGTACTCACCTTCCCCCTCCCTCCCTCCCCCACCCTCCCCCTCCCCCCTCCCCCGGGGTGGGTGTTGTCCCTTCATCATCAGCTGTAGGAAACGTCAATGCAGTCAGTCCGGCGCCGTTTTCTGTTGGCGCTCCACTATTGATTTTCCTGGCTCATGGGTAACTCGACTAAAGCGGTAGTTGCCTTTTTTATATATATATTTTTTTCCTCGTGTAGGTCGTACCTCTCTCTCTCTCTCTCTCTCTCTCTCTCTCTCTCTCTCTCTCTCTTGTGTTTATACAGATTAATGGGTCGTCTCTCTTTCCTTCTCGTCTTATCTTCTTACTAAATAATTTAATGGGTACTCTCTCTCTCTCTTCTCTCTCTCTCATCTCTCTCTCTCTCTCTCTCTGTTTATACAGATTGATAGGTTGTCTCTTATTCTCGCCTTACCTACTCACTATATAATTTAATTGATACTCTCTCTCTCTCTCTCTCTCTCTCTCTCTCCTCTCTCTACTCTCTATATATATATTATATATAATATAATAACTATATATATCCTATATATATATATATATATATATATATATATATATGTATATATATATATATATATATATATATATATATATATATATATATATAGCGTCCGTCTACAATTTAATGGGTCGTGAATTCCTAACCGCATTTCGCGAGTGCAAATGAACACATTTAATGCCTTTGTATAAAAACTGTGGGAAAACTGAAAACTTTGAGAATTAACACCAACTTAAAGACTTAAAGAAAAGGATCTAAAGAAATGCATACATACGCTTTCCTTCCTTAGGGTTTAACCTAACCGAAAGAGTGAATCTAGGAAACATTTAGTGTCCCATAAAAAACAGTCGTGTTTTGAAAATTGTGAGGAAAGAGTGAGAAGGATTCTTCTGTCTCCTCCATCATGACTCCTACACCAACTCCTGCACCTGCTCCTACAACCTCTGCTGAGGTGGCTACGGAATCACCAAGGTAACATTATTATTATTATTATTACTATATGTATATTATTAGTAGTAGTTTTAGTATTATTATTACTGTATTATTATTATTATTATTATTATTATTATTATTATTATTATTATTATTATTATTATTCTATTATTATTATTATTATATGTGTATATAATATGTGTATGTTTGTAAATAAACTCAAATTCCACGAAGGATAGAGAAACGATGAAGTTCTTCAAAGGCCTTTCGAGTTCTTGTCCTTTACATACCAGACTGAAGAAATATAAGTAAGGATGAGAAGTCGAAAGGCCTTGTAGACCTCCATCGTTTCTCTTTCCCTCATGGAATTCCTTATTTATATATTCATCGTGATTCATGTTTTTTATAATTCAGTTATACATGGAGATATATATATCTATATATATATATATATATTATATATTATATATATATATATTTATATATATATATATTATATGTGTGTGTGTGTGTGTGTGTGTGTGTGTGTGTGTGTGTGTGTGTGTTTGTACTTCTACAGTTACTTGCATTCAAAAATGAGCATGTTTATTTCTTTTTTGTATAATTCCTGTCTGCCTTTTTAACATGGATGTTGTTGAAAGTTCTGTATTCTGTCACTATGAACTATTGATGTATCATATCGAGCTTTATAAATTGGGACCATTATCTTTAGAAACACTTAAATTGGGACCATTGTCTTGAGAAACACTTAAATTGGGGTCGTTAACTTTAGAAACAGTGAAACTGGGACCATTATGTTTAGAATCACTTCATATAAAGTATAGTACAGGTTTTGTATGTGAAAATCGTCTGGTTAGTAAGCGTATCTTTAATGTCAAAGTTAATTGTTATGATTCATATCAACTAGGAATTCGTCAGCTCTGACCCTAGTAGTCAGTCCCGTAGGGTAGTAATGCCGTCAGTACACCACATACGGTGCACTGTAGGCATTGCTTAAGGTTCTTCGTAGCGTCCCATCGGCACCTAGCTGCAGCCCTTCTCATTCCTTTTACTATACCTCCGTTGATATTTAATTTCTTCCATTTTACGTTCCACCCTCTCTTAACAGATGATTCATAGTGCAACTGCCAGATTTTCCTCCTGTTAAACCTTTCAAATCTTGACTGCCAGTTTCCTTTTCAGCGCTGAATGACCCCATAGGTCCCAGCGCTTGGCCTTGACCTACACTCTATATTTTATCTATCTTGGTGGTCAGAGCAGGAAATGTAATGTTTGAATAATTTATAATATTATCTTTATAGTTTGGGAGAAATACTTATCGAGTCACTCAAGACCAAAGACCAGAGAGGCCGAAATTATTAAAGGTCATCAGAGTAAGGCTTCTATATATTATTGGTTGATTTGTATTTCTTTTCTTTTTTTCTGGCCATACTTAAACATTCGAGGAAGATTTATTTATTATATAACCTCCGAGTTATATAACATCTGAAAACATAATAGTTATTAGGCTTGTTGCTTTTAGTGTATTGGTGGTGAATGACATTAAAATTTCTTTATCATAGTAAGTAAAATACTTTTGAGTTAAATACAGTAGGCATGCATACATACGTAGTATATAGAGGTATATGAATATATATATATATATATATATATATATATATATTATATTATATGTGCAATTTATATATACATAGTTAAAGGGTTTTTAGGAACAATGTTTGACTATATATACATGCATAATATATATATATATATATATATATATATATATATATATATATATATATATATATATATACACAGACTCAGATACACACATATTTCGATGTGGAAGACATCCTAACCAGCAGAACATATCAGATCTCTTCTTAGGCACACACAAAAGATATATTAGACGTAATGAAGATAAATAATAGATAAGAATGAGTAAGGAATAATTATTTGTATAAAAAAGAAAATAAGACTGAACTAACTGTCCATACCTGCCTCAGAACTGATTCAAAATGCCTCAGTTGCATGGTTGGTGTGGTCTTGGCCTGTCCCCTCGGTGGCCGCGAGTTCGATTCTCGGGTATTCCGCTGAGGGGTGAGAGATTTGTATTTCTGGTGCTAGAAGTTCACTCTCGACGCGGTTCGGAAGTCACGTAAAGCCGTTGGTCCCGTTGCTGAAAAACCACTGGTTCCATGCAACGTCAAAACACCATGCAAACAAACAAACAAACAATTAGTAAATAAACGGAAGGAGAAACAGCAACAATGGATGACAGCTTTTCAGAACTCATAGATGCAGAGAAAGTGCCGAGCGCCCGAGCAGATTTGGGGTGTGGTTGCCGGTCAGGTGTCATGTGGCCACAAGGGGGTGTGGTGGGTGAGGGGGGGAGGCGGATGGAGAAACGCTAATTAATCCTGCGAATAGGCTGTGACATATAATCTTAGAATACCCGGAGCACGCTTTATGATGTGCTAATTAGTGTGTTGGAGAGATGTTAATATTTTGTGTATTGAAGTATTCCTTTGTATATGTTTAATATACGTATATATATATATATATATATATAAATATATATATATTATAGAGAGAGCTAGCTTATGCATTAAGGAACAGAATATATATTTTCATGTGTATATGTATATGGTATATATGTATATATATATACTATATATATATATATATATATATATATATATATATATATTATATTCTGTTCCTTAATGCATAAGCTCTCTCTCTCTCTCTCTCTCTCTTGTGTCTTCTCTCCTCTCTCTCTCTCTCTCTCTATCTATATATATATATATATATATATATATATATAATATATATATATATATCACACACATATGTATAAATTGCATATGTAAAGGAATTCTTAAATACACAAACTATTAACATATCTCTCCATCACACAAATTAGCACACCATAAACCGCACTCCTGGTTGTGTGTGTATGTATGTATGTATGTATGTATGTATGTATGTATATATCCTTGCACGCAACAACATCGTAAACGAAAAGCCTGGCATGACACGAGTACTGCTACACATTACACCAATTCCCACACTCCATCCGTCGAAAATCATCGATTTTTCTCTACCTGCCGTCACGCCTTCATGGATCGGCCTCGTGTTGCTACGGGTAGACTGGGAGTATATAATATGTTTCTCCGTCACGCTCGACCACCTGTGTTATCGAACTTACTCACTTACACTCTCAGTGCAGTGGTTGTATAATACGAATTGAGATACTCTTTACTGAGAATCAAGTTACGTTTTTCAGTTGTTTATAATGATGGTGATAGTAGTACTTTTTTGTATTTTTTGGGTATTATTATTTTTTACTTTTTTCAGTAGTTGTCAATACTAAGTGAGTCGGTCTTTACTGAGAATTATTTATTTTTTAAATTTTATTTTTTTTGTATCTTGAGGTATTATTATTATTATTATTATTATTATTATTGTTATTATTATTATTATTATTACTCAAAACGGTCGCCAGCATTTAGCGTATATATTTTGTCAGCTTTGTAGAAAAAATTTAGAAGATCATCTCTCTCTCTCTCTCTCTCTCTCTCTCTCTCTCTCTCTCTCTCTCTCTCTCTCTCCTATCAAGGGTTTGATGCCTTGTTGCTATCTGACATTCAAAGAATTTAGTTGAACATTTCATAGAAAAAAACATTGATACACAATATTCAAAGTTGTCAGCAGTAATCACTGTAATGAGGATATTATGAAGTGTCAAAGTACTGTTCCGCACAGTGGTTATGTGAGGCATAACACCATAAACTGCCGCGTAGGAAGATAAATGAAGGTTTGTTGAAAATACAATAGTTACCGTCGATTCTGGAATCGTTTTCTGTAATAGGGATACACATTCCTAGCTAAATGTAAGACGTGGGCCTTTCTTTTTTTAAGTGTTAGTTCTATCATTGGGCAAAAAGTTAGACAGCCGAATCTGAATGTAGAACGTCTTTATTTCCAAGAATATTAGGATGGTCACTGAATCACTTCTTGAGTTAAAGCTGTCAGATGGTAGTATACACGGTTACTGATAAAGAATATATTTTATTTCCTGTGATGTCCTTATCGAGTCGTTGGTGTTAAGGAACGAGGTTGTACGATATGTCATCATCGATTCATTGGTATAAGGGAGCGAGGTTTTACGATGATATATATATATATATATATATATATATATATATATGTGTAAATATACATATATGGAAAAAAAGAATAGAGATATATAATATATATATATATCGAATATTGTATATATATAGTATATTATCTATGAATTATATAACACTACACCTGACCTTCTCACTACAGAAAAGTGATGACGAATTTCCTTGAAAGTCGAAAATTGCAGAAGAAAATCTAGGACATCTCAGTCGATAATCTTAGCGTGACTGTGCTTGATCAATTATTGCCCGGCTCATTGTCCATAATCGCCGGCGGTACGGTGAGGTCTGTGTTTGTCTGTGTGCGTGCGGTTTGGTTCTTATATCGCACTGGGAGGTTTTCAGGTAATTGTGGTCTTATTTAATTCCGGGGAATTGATCTGAGATTTTAAAGCAAAATTAGTATTCAATTTTAGGTGCATGGATACAGTATGCTGCGTTAAACGATGCAGTATTGATGAATAAATGAACTGCCACAGTGAAATGAAAAAAAAAAATTCTCTTTTGGGCAGCTGTTATGATTAAGTACAATATTATTATAATTATTATTATTATTATTATTTTATTATTTTTTTTTTACTCTATCACAGTCGTCCTCCAATTCGACTGGGTGGTATTTATAGTGTGGGGTTCCGGGTTGCATCCTGCCTCCTTAGGAGTCCATCACTTTTCTTACTATGTGTGCCGTTTCTAGGATCACACTCTTCTGCATGAGTCCTGGAGCTACTTCAGCCTCTAGTTTTTCAAGATTCCTTTTCAAGGATCTTGGGATCGTGCCTAGTGCTCCTATGATTATGGGTACGATTTCCACTGGCATATCCCATATCCTTCTTATTTCTATTTTCAGATCTTGATACTTATCAATTTTTTCCCTCTCTTTCTCTTCAACTCTGGTGTCCCATGGTATTGCGACATCAATGACTGATACTTTCTTCTTGACTTTGTCAATCAACGTCACGTCTGGTCTGTTTGCACGTATCACCCTATCCGTTCTGATACCATAGTCCCAGAGGATCTTTGCCTGATCGTTTTCTATCACTCCCTCAGGTTGGTGCTCGTACCACTTATTACTGCAAGGTAGCTGATGTTTCTTGCACAGGCTCCAGTGGAGGGCTTTTGCCACTGAATCATGCCTTTTTTTGTACTGGTTCTGTGCAAGTGCCAGGCATTCGCTTGCTATGTGGTTTATGGTTTCATTTTTTGTATTGCACTTTCTACATATGGGAGAGATGTTATTTCCGTCTATCGTTCTTTGAACATATCTGGTTCTTAGGGCCTGATCTTGTACCGCTGTTATCATTCCTTCAGTTTCCTTCTTTAGCTCTCCCCTTTGTAGCCATTGCCATGTGTCATCGCTGGCTAGTTCTTTAGTCTGTCTCATGTATTGTCCGTGCATTGGTTTGTTGTGCCAGTCCTCTGTTCTGTCTGTCATTCTCCCGTCTCTGTATATTTCTGGGTCTTCATCTACTTTTATTAGTCCTTCTTCCCATGCACTCTTTAGCCACTCGTCTTCACTGGTTTTCAGATATTGCCCCAGTGCTCTGTTTTCGATGTTGACGCAGTCCTCTATACTTAGTAGTCCTCTCCCTCCTTCCTTTCGTGTTATGTATAGTCTGTCCGTATTTGCTCTTGGGTGTAGTGCTTTGTGTATTGTCATATGTTTCCTGGTTTTCTGATCTATGCTGCGGAGTTCTGCCTTCGTCCATTCCACTATTCCTGCGCTGTATCTGATTACTGGCACTGCCCATGTGTTTATGGCTTTTATCATATTTCCGGCGTTGAGTTTTGACTTGAGTATCGCCTTGAGTCTCTGCATATATTCTTTCCTGATCGTGTCCTTCATCTCTTGGTGTTTTATATCCCCTCCTTCCATTATTCCCAGGTATTTGTATACTGTCTCATCGATGTGTTTGATGTTGTTCCCATCTGGTAGCTTTATCCCTTCAGTTCTCGTTACTTTGCCTTCTTGTATGTTGACTAAGTCGCAGATACAATCCTCACAGTCTGTATTAGGGTATCTATTTCCTTGATGCTCTTACCATACAGCTTGATGTCGTCCATAAACATCAGATGGTTGATTCTGTTGCCTCTTTTCTTGAGTTGGTACCCGGCATCCATCTTCTGTAGTACTTTTGATATGGGAATCATGGCTACTACGAAGAGTGGGGACAGTGAGTCGCCCTGGAAGATCCCTCTCCTGATATTAACCTCTGCTAGTCTTATTCCAGAGCTTGTAAGTATTGCATTCCAGTTGTGCATTGTATTTTTGAGGAAGCTTATGGTGTTTTCCTCTGCCCCATATATTTTCAGGCATTCTATTAGCCATGTGTGTGGTATCATGTCGAAGGCTTTCTTATAGTCTATCCATGCCATGCTTAGGTTGGTTTTCCTTCTCCTACTGTTCTTCATTACCATTTTGTCTATCAGGAGCTGGTCTTTTGTGCCCCTACACTTCCTTCTGCAGCCTTTCTGTTGGTGGGGGATGGTGTTTGTCTCCTCTAGGTAGTTGTATAGCCTTTCACTGATGGTACCTGTTAGTAACTTCCACATTATTGGTAGGCAGGTGATAGGCCTGTAGTTACTGGCTATATTTCCCTTACTCTTGTCTTTTTGTACTAAAGATGTTCTTCATGTGGTCATCCATTTGGGTGCATGGTGATTTGAGATACAATGCTGGAGTTGTTCTGCTATTCTTGGGTGTAGGGCCTTGAAGTTTGTGAGCCAGTATCCATGGACTTCATCGGTACCTGGGGCTTTCCAGTTTGGCATTTTCTTTAGTTGGTGTCTGACTGTCTGTCGTGATCTCTGTGAATCTTTGTTTTATTCTCCTTGTTTCTTCTTCCTTGACTTCCTGGAGCCATGTTGCATGTTTGTTGTGTGATACCGGATTGCTCCATATGCTTTCCCAGAGTCTCTTACTTGGTTCGGCTTCAGGAATTTCTTGGTGGTTGTCTTCCCCTCTTAGTTGGCTGTATAGTCTTTTCTGGTTGGTTCCGAATAGTTTGTTCTGTTGGTATCCCTTATTCCTGTTCATGTATCGTTGGATCTTATGTGCTTTGGCCTTAAGCCTCTGTTTTACATCTTCTATTGTGTTGTTTAGTCCCCTCTCTTGTATTTTGTATTTCTCGTTGAGTTCCTCCCTTGTTTTCTTGCTTCTTAGCCTTTTTTCTGCCATCTCTTTCAGTTTACTACTACTACTACAAACGTACACAATGATTACTCAACTTTATGATGTTATAATGAAATAGGTATCGTTGACGTAAATACACTTTGGTTGAATATAGGTTTTAATAATTATTATTATTGTTGTTGTTGTTGTTGTTGTTGCCAAAATACAAAGGACAACGAGTGTTAATTGTAACAAAATTGCTGGTAATAGATTTTGCCAGGCTTATTTATTTGGTCATGAGAATTTCAGAAGTTGCTATATATTAAAATAGATTTATCCTCTCAAAAGCTAATCCACGGAAAGGTAAAATATTTAGTCAGTAGCTGGTTAATAACTCCAGAATTCTCTTTGATTCGTACACTCAATGGCCCACCCTCTCTCAGCAACTGTTAAAAAGCTTGTTTTTTCTCTCTCTCTCTCTCTCTCTCTCTCTCTCTCTCCTTCTTTTCCTGGCCATTAATCTTCTGAGCCTTTGGTCGTGGCTTTAGAACAAGCCTTCGTTAAGCCTCTTTTGGTAGCTTTTAAAGAGTAGCCTCTATTTCTCTGTATAGGCATGGCTACTGGTGATGTATTTCCCGCATTTCGAATTGTTTTTGTGGGCTGTAGTTAACTGTTCTCTTACGAGTTCATTTTGATTTATTTTATTTGATTGTAAAATATGTTCATAACTTGTGCGTTTTTTTTATTTGTGTTTCTACCTTTGACACGTTCCATCCCTTCTTGCCTATGCTACTACTGGAATCTATGAATTTATTTTACCACCCCATTAGTTAATGTGGAAAGCTGCTCAAATAAGTCTAGAGAACTTTTCTAACCAGTAGAGACTAGTTTATGTGGAAAGCTGTTAATATAAATCAGGAAAACCTTGTAGAGATAAATCTTGGTACGTCTTGTAGCTACTCAGTCTCTTCAACTTTCTGATAACCATTAGATTGAAAGGAAACAGACCCTAATTCAGTTGATATGAGTGTCAATGTATTTACCCATGAGGTCATAGCAAGTAATACCTGGGAAGCCATATCATAGACCAAGTTGAGAGTGTCGTATACATATGCGTGGGATACGTGAAACGCTGTTGAGATGCCACTTGGCAGAATGTCCGTTTGTTTGTGAATGCTATCTTGTCACACTGTACACTGTAGGCATTACTTGAAGATTCTTTGCAGCGTCCCTTCGACCCCCAAGCTGCAACTCCTTTTAGTTCGTTTTACTGTACATCCATTCATATTCTCTTTCTTCCATCTTACTTTCCACCCTCTCCAAGCAATTGCTTCATAATTCAACTGCGAGGTTTTCCTCCTGTTACACCTTTAAACCCTTTTTACCCTCAGTTTCCTTTTCGATGCAGAATGACCTCATAGGTCCCAGCGCTTGGCATTTGGCGTAAATTTTTTATTCCATTCTTGTACCTAAAGAGTTTTTCCTATCGTTGACAGATTGAATGAAATTTCTGAACTACAAATCTGGAGGAAGGTTGAGGTAGTGGAAGGCATTGTATCGAGCATCAATTATGTGCGCACCATGAGCAGTGATTACTTGTCGAGGCATTCTTTTTTTATCAATGTTAGACTCGATTTTGTATCCTAAAAAATATTCCTTGGTTGTATTCAGATCATTATTTGAACATTTATATCTTAATAACCTTGGTGCTGTATGTGGACGCCCCGCCCCCCTCTGTAGTATACTATAAAACCTTTTAGGATTTCTTCTCATTGTGGGTGAGGCCTGAAAGCGAAAGGCATTTTGTTTTTCTATTTATTTAAAAAATTTTCCTTTATTATTATTATATATATAAAATATATAGTGTTATATACATACATAACATGTATTATACATACATACATACCTGCAGAGAGGGACCGATGATACCTTTTTCTTATATTTTACGAATATTTTGTCATTTGTTTTTAATATAATCATATATTTATTCTTGTTCTGATTTTAAACGTCTTTATCTTTGCATTTTGTTTAGTATCTAATCGTCTCGGTTATATACGTACCTAACTTCCTTCGATATTATCTATATGTTTTTCGTTATTTTGTATCTTGTGTTGTAAACCTTTTGTATTGTCATTTCCTGTTATTTGGTTGGAACTATTTACAGCATCTCTCTCTCTCTCTCTCTCTCTCTCTCTCTCTCTCTCTCTCTCTCTCTTGATGAATTTTGAGCAACGCACTTCCTGTTCCCTTCTGTATTGCTTTTATCCATCATCCTCTCTCTTGGTTTGCTTCTCCCCCTCCCCCCCACCAGGAGATGCTGCTATACGACTCCCTCTCCACCATCCCACGGTAGTAGATCCTTGGTCCAGTTCTCGGTCGTAGTATTGATCATGGCCGCCAGGTGCGCTGCGTGCATTCTCCATGATCATGTACCGTATAGAATACATTAAAAAAAAATGGTTTTTGGTCTATGTATTCGTCTGTGCCAAGGACGAAGAAAGGCTTTTTTGGGGGCGGGGCCAGGAGTTTGTTATTCGTCGCTAAACTGGCGCTGTTGCTCAACACGGTTCTTTTAAAGGGCTCTCCTTTGCCCTTGATTTATTTCAAGGGCGCGGCGCCTGCTGGTTGATTCGAGTTCGGTTGCCATGGGATGTCGTAGCAGAGCGGCCCTTGGGAGGGGTGTCCGTAGGGCCTACGTTCGAATGTCGGGTCTTATTGATGTGCAGGGGAGTATTGGGTGATATGACTGAAGTCGGTGATCGTTTGCTCGTTTTTCTTTTATTTTATTTTTATTTTTATTTTTTTTAATTAGTGGTACATATACGTTTAGCATGTATTGTCCCTTATTGCATTTAGAATCCATGATTCATGATTAACCTTTTCATATTTTTGTCCGTGAAGGAGATTCACTTTAAGGGCAAATGTCAGATTTATCGGGTGGAAAGAGAGACTCCGAATGTAATGTCGTATTCAGGTGGGATTCGCATTTTCTGCAGTTTAATGTGACATTGGGTGTTCTTTGCGAAACCTACGTTTGAATATTCACTGTGAGTGAGTCTGTACACTTTAAGTTAACTTTTCTTTATATTCGGTGATATCTGCCTGAAGTTGTTATAACCAACAGGGAATGATTATATATATAATATATATATATATATATATATATATATATATATATATATATATATATATATATTTTAGTATATATATATATATATGTGTGTGTGTGTGTGTGTGTATATATATGTATATATATATATATAATATATATATATATATTATATATTATATATATGAATATTTAAAAATCACAGTAGATGCAGCGTGACTTCATTAAATAAGCGAATATACAGGCAAATGATAGTCAGAAATCCAAGCGCTTTCGTCTTTACTAAGACATTGTCAAGGAACGAATTCGTTCCTTGACAGTGTGTTAGTAAAGACGAAAGCGCTTGGATTTCTGCCTATCATTTTCCTGTGGTATTCGTTTATATATATATATATATATATATATATATATATATATATATATATATATATATATATGTGTGTGTGTGTGTGTATGTGTGTGGTGTATGTTATGTTTTGGTGGTTGTTGATTTGTACTGGTATTTTGTGTATATGTAAATTACTGAGTTAACCCTATGAAATTTTCTTGTACAAGATCAGTTGGTTGGACGAAGTTCCATATTTCCCAGCAGTTTTTTTTCTAAGGGCAGCTAAATGCTCATTTTTGGGTTAAAACTAAAACGACAAAATCTTACAATATAGATCAACTGGGATACTTCTCTTTGAAGGTTATTTAAGTACACAATTTCCCTTGAGGAGGTAATAAAACGAGATGGGAACTGTGTCGTGTGGCTACATAGCTAACCCCCCCCCACCCCCCCCCCCCCTCCGACCCACCCTTCCCGTTCTCCCAAATGGCACATTCCTCTCACAGCCACAGTCCTGTCACATGAGGTCAGTCACTCAAAATCCTGGCGAAACTACTGTGCTGGATTTACATAATCCTGCTCACACAGAAACGAACTAAAACGACACTGAGTAAAAACAAAAGCATGACCTCTTCGTCGGAGGTTATAATGTTATACCATATACTCAAGTTTTCATTTTGCCGGGGGGAAGGGAGTGGAGGGAGATATGGTGAACACTTCAGGTGAAATGGAGGATTTATATGTTAATTGTAACACTACCGACAAAGTAGGAGGCCCTTCTACTGTAGTTTTCCCTCCGTTTGCTCATATATCTGTCAGACCTTCCGTCCATTTATCATCTCGCATTAACTTTGTCATAGTTTCTGTAACACTTAGTATAAAGGTAGGCCATCAAGTATTAATGTCCTTAAAGAGTTCGCACTTCTATTTGTTCATCAGTGTGTTTGTTACAATTTTCATCTGAACCTTGCTACAAGGTCAAAGGGGTTTCAGTTAAATTCATTACAAAGGTAGATCAAAATCGATGTGTACATGAAGGAAGGTCATCTATCTGATTGTTGATTCGTGAACAGTTTCAACCTTGGCCTTCATTTTTTAGCTATAGGAGGCATGGCCTTCTTAATGCCACGCATTCTCCTTTTACGAACTCCTTTATATTCGAAAGGACCTCAGTCAAACTTGATAAAAAGGTAAACCATCCTGATAGATATGTTTAAAACAACGGTTGCTAGTCGTCTCTTTCTGTAGTTATGCCTGTCGGTGCAATGTATTTGTCCCGCTTACTTTGTCGTCGCAACTTCTCCTGCTTGCTTGAGGTGCTTTCAGTCAGACTTCGTGTCAAGCGAGGCATCATCATGCATAGGTGTGCTTGAAGGGGGAGTGCCTATCTGCTGCCTGCTGGATTGCATTCAATGCTTTCAGAGAAGTGGGTTGGGATTAGTGGGGTACATACATTGATTATCAGCATTCTCTACATGCTTTGTTATCTTGTTGCTTTGCGGATTTTGCGAGACTGACTTGAGTTATTGATCGATATGTATAGAACAGCAATACTATTTACGTTTGTTGAAAGTTGTAGTGTCTTGCTTCATTCGAAAATTAAAAAACACCCCCCTCCCCCCATCCCATTTCCCACCTTACCGTCAGTTGCAGTTTTTCTCCCCTCTCTCTCTCTCTCTCTCTCTCTCTCTCTCTCTCTCTCTCTCTCTCTCTAATGTTCCCTTAGCAACGGGTAAACCTTTCTTCTCCACGTAATATTCTGGTTGAATGGCGTAGATGACCATGATGATATAATTGTCACCTGCCGGTGGGAAGGACTAAACGTTATTTCTTTTTGTTATATGTTTAGTAGGTCTGTTTAGCTGATGGAGAACTGTGTATTGGTGAAATCTGAGAGGTGTAGAGGAACTACACCTTACAGATACACCATGTGTGCGTTTAGTATGTCAGAGGATAGATAGATCTGCCATGAAATGTGATCATATGAAAGCACACAGATGTTTATTTATGTATTGTAACCGCATCAAAAAGAAAAAAAAAGGTTCATAAGTGTATGTAAACCTAATTTTTTCCATTCTCTCTCAACTCTCTCTCTCTCTCTCTCTCTCTCTCTCTCTCTCTCTCTCTCTCTCTCTCTCTCTCTCCAAGTCACTACCATAGTTCACCGTAGAATTCTGAGAGAAAGAAACGTTTTCTTTTAGGTGGAAACGTTTTCTTTTGCATTAGAAATGGGTCACTAGCCTATTCTGTTATTGATTTTTCGTGGTTGTGTTCCTAAATTTCACAGGGAGTTATTTTCGTTCACGGCCACTTACGTTTCTAATATATGCTAGTAAATACTGGGTATGTTCTAAGTATATTATTTTTTTGTGGAATTTAACGTATATATTGTTTTTGCTAATAGTTTTAAATCTTTCTTTCACAGGTAAGTCTACCAGTTTGACCTGTGCATTCTGTCGTCTTGGAACGTGAGTAAGGAAACACCCATATATATATATATATATAGTATATATATATATATATATATATATATATATATATATCTAGTATATATTGTACATAATTATAGTTATAGTTATAATTATAGATAGTTCAGCTGAATACAATAATGTATACTACGTACGAGGGACAGTTTAAGTTTTTTTTAAACATGAGGTGACAAATTTATTCTTAAAAAAATGCCTTTAATAACTTGAAATGAGACATCTGTACACAAAACGGAAACGTCTGTCGAAACTCCAAAGTAATTTTTTTTGGGGGGAGGATGAACCGATTTCCATACAAAAGTCTACGGTGGATTGTTGCCAAATCTGATTACTCTTCATGGAACCACCAGTCCACAGGGTACTTTTGAATCCTCGAAGTAGAAAGAAAAAGTTAGAAAGTGACCTTCAGTTTCGGGCAGAGAATGGGTCAGACGTGTTAGCCCGTCATTGTGACCTGAATTTTTATAGCTGTGGGTTGTTGATGCTGTTTACCAATTATTTGAGTAGCAACAAATTTCATTTATTACTGTTAATTGTGTTAGCAAATATTATGGCGTAAGATAGAGATTATAAAAGAAAAGGTAGTGGCTTGTTGTAACATAAATCAAGCGGGAAAACGATAAAGGAGTTTGGTTTGGCATCGTTGTCAAAGCCGAATATTAACGGCTGAAAAGATCCTTCGTGCTTTTGTGCTTTTGTGCTGTCGTTATGAAATGCGGGATTTATGAAAAATATATTATTATTATTGGAGAAACAATTTCACAGTCACGCCAATGTACATATATTTAAATTTAGAACTTTAAGGATAGCTTTCGGGAATCTGTTCGGTTCCTCTTTTCAATCTCTGTCCTTAAAATTTTAGATTGGAATATATATGTACATTTACGTAACTGTGGATTTGTTTCCCCATTTAAAGACTGGTGCTACTATGAGGATTTTTTAATTATTATTATTATTATTATTAGTTTATAGAGAGTCTTCTCTATTCTTCTTATAGAGAAGACTGCACAAGCTAGATGCCTTTGAACAGTAATTGTCCTCAGTAACACTGCGTAAAAGAGGGATTCTATCCATTATTATTATTATTATTATTATTATTATTATTATTATTATTATTATTATTATTATTATTATTATTATTATTATTATTGCTGCATCAGCTGAATTAATTTTGTAGAGGTTCTTCTCTGTTTTTCTAATTGAGGTTTTCTCATTGTTGCTTAAACTGGTGATCGACGCACCGAAGACATGCCAACCTTCAGTGCGTCGCTCACCAGTTTAAGCAAAAAAAAAAAAATAGCGCCTCAGCGGCGTGGTTGGTATGGTATTAGCTCCCACCTCGGTGGTCGCGGGTTCGATTTCTCGGACATTCCATTGAGGAGTGAGAGATGTGTATTTCTGGTGATAGAAGTTCACTCTCGACGTGGTTCGGAAGTCACGTAAAGCCGTTGGTCCCGTTGCTGAATAACCACTGGTTCCATGCAACGTAAAAGCACCATACAAACAACAAATTAGAAAAATAAAAGTAGAACCTCTATAAAAATTAATGCAGTTGATGCAGTAATAATTTGTAATAAAATATGTTTAAAAGAGGGTTTAATTCCAGCATATTATTATTATTATTATATTTTTTTTATTATTATTTTTTTTTTTTTTGCTCTATCACAGTCCTCCAATTCGACTGGGTGGTATTTTATAGTGTGGGGTTCCGGGGTTGCATCCTGCCTCCTTAGGAGTCCATCACTTTTCTTACTATGTGCGCCGTTTTCTAGGATCACACTCTTCTGCATGAGGCCCGGAGCTACTTTGGCCTCTAGTTTTTTTCTAGATTCCTTTTCAGGGATCTTGGGATCGTGCCTTGTGCTCCTATGGTTATGGGTACGATTTCCACTGGCATATCCCATATCCTTCTTATTTCTATTTTCAGATCATGATACTTATCCATCCCTCTCTTTTCTCTTCAACTCTGGTGTCCCATGGTATTGCGACATCAATGAGTGATACTTTCTTCTTGACTTTGTCAATCAACGTCACGTCTGGTCTATTTGCACATATCACCCTATCCGTTCTGATACCATAGTCCCAGAGGAATCTTTGTGTGATCGTTTTCTATCACTCCCAGGTTGGTGCTCGTACCACTTATTACTGCAAGGTAGCTGATGTTTCTTGCACAGGCTCCAGTGGAGGGTGGCTTTTGCCACTGAATCATGCCTCTTTTTGTACTGGTTCTGTGCAAGTGCCGGGCATTCACTTGCTATGTGGTTTATGGTTTCATTTTTTCGTATTGCACTTCTACATATGGGAGAGATGTTATTTCCATCTATCGTTCTTTGAACATATCTGGTTCTTAGGGCCTGATCTTGTGCCGCTGTTATCATTCCTTCAGTTTCCTTCTTTAGCTCTCCCCTCTGTAGCCATTGGCATGCATGTCATCGCTGGCTAGTTCTTTAGTCTGTCTCATGTATTGTCCGTGCATTGGTTTGTTGTGCCAGTCCTCTGTTCTGTCTGTCATTCTCCTGTCTCTGTATATTTATCTGGGTCTTCGTCTACTTTTATTAGTCCTTCTTCCCATTGCACTTCTTTAGCCACTCGTCTTCACTGGTGGTTTTCAGATATTGCCCCGCCCCAGTGCGCTCTGTTCTCGGTGTTGACGGCAGTCCTCTATACTTAGTAGTCCTCTCCCTCCTTCCTTTCGTGTTATGTAGAGTCTGTCCGTATTTGCTCTTGGGTGTAGTGCTTGTGTATTGTCATATGTTTCTTGGTTTTCTGATCTATGCTGCGGAGTTCTGCCTCGTCCATTCCACTATTCCTGCGCTGTATCTGATTACTGGCACTACTGCCCATGTTTATGGCTATCATATTTCCGGTCGTTGAGTTTTGACTTGAGTATCGCCTTGAGTCTGCATATATTCTTTCCTGATCGTGTCCTTCATCTCTTGGTGTTTTATATCCCCTCCTTCCATTATTCCCAGGTATTTGTATCCTGTCTCATCTATGTGTGGATGTTGCTCCCATCTGGTAGCTTTATTCCCTTCAGTTCTCGTTACTTTGCCTTTTTGTATGTTGACTAAGGCGCATTTTTCTATTCCAAACTCCATCCTGATGCCCCCAGATACAATCCTTACAGTCTGGATTAGGGTATCTATTTCCTTGATGCTCTTACCATACAGCTTGATGTCGTCCATGAACATCAGATGATTGATTCTGTTGCCTCTTTTCTTGAGTTGGTACCGGCATCCATCTTCTGTAGTACCTTTGTCATGGGAATCATGGCTACTGACGAAGAGTAGTGGGGACAGTGAGTCGCCCTGGAAGATCCCTCTCCTGATATTAACTCTGCTAGTCTTATTCCTAGCTTGTAAGTATTGTATTCCAGTTGCGCATTGTATTTTTGAGGAGCTGATGGTGTTTTCCTCTGCCCCATATATTTTCAGGCATTCTATTAGCCATATGTGTGGTATCATGTCGAAGGCTTTTCTTATAGTCTTTCCATGCCATGCTTAGTTGGTTTTCCTTCTCCTACTGTTCTTCATTACCATTTTGTCTATGAGGAGCTGGTCTTTTGTGCCCCTACACTTCCTTCTGCAGCCTTTCTGTTGGTGGGGGATGGTGTTTGTCTCCTCTAGGTAATTGTATAGCCTTTCACTGATGATACCTGTTAGGTAACTTCCACATTATTGGTAGGCAGGTGATAGGCCTGTAGTTACTGCTATATTTCCCTTACTCTTGTCTTTTTGTACTAAGGATGTTCTTCCTGTGGTCAATCCATTTGGGTGCATGGTGATTTGAGATACAATGCTGGAGTTGTTCTGCTATTCGTGGGTGTAGGCCTTGAAGTTTTGAGCCAGTATCCATGGACTTCATCGGGACCTGGGGCTTTCCAGTTTGGCATTTTCTTTAGTTGGTGTCTGACTGTGTCTGTCGTGATCTCTGTGAATCTTTGTTTTATTCTCCTTGTTTCTTCTTCCTTGACTTCCTGGAGCCATTTGCATGTTGTTGTTAGTTATTATATTATTATTATTATTATTATTATTATTATTATTATTATTATTATTATTATTATTATTCTGCGGATGAACCCTACTCATATGGAACAAACCCATTAACTTGAAATTCAAGCTTCCAAAGAATATGGTGTTTGTCTGAAAGATTTACAGAAGACAATACGAAATACAAAAAAAGAAGGGATGACTTATTAGAAAAGGAAAAAAATAAATTAAGAAATTAATAAATAAGCAGGTAAAAATGTAAATCAATTATAAAATACAAGGCGACTTGCTTTATGGTAGCAGTGCATAGCAGCTTCGCTTGAAGTAGTAGTAGTATAGTAAAGATAGCGAGGTGAAAATGGCGAGCTAAAAAAATAAATAAGTAAAAAAGTAAAAAAAGAAATGAAAAAATAAACTTCCTTACATCATTTCTCATCGGTTTAGGCAGAGATAAGGGGGAGAATTGTGTTGATCGTCGCTCAGGCGAAACTCCTCAGAGGATTTAAATCCCGCGCAACAATGCAGATTACTTCCGGTCGTTTAGTCAGCGGCCGCGAGTCGCTCCAACACCGATTTTATGGACTATGAAGAGCCGTGACTTATTTCCCATTCGCCAGCCGGAATGTGGTTTCAGTATCACCAGGATTACGGAAGTGTCTTTATTTATTTTTATTTATTTATTTATTTATTTATTTAATTATATATTTATTTATTTATTTATTTTGCATTCCGTCATACAGTTTTTATGTCAGTTTTAGTACATTATAATTATTATTATTATTGTCATTATTATTATTATTATTATTATTATTATTATTATTATTATTATTATTATTATTATTATCATCATCCTTGGGGGTCTGTCACAGATATCCTATTCATTTTTTTTTTATATAGTGTGGAGTTTTACTATGTGCGCTGTTTCAAGGAGCACACTCTTCTGCATGAGTCCTGGAGCTATTTTGCATCTAGTTTTTCCAGGTTCCTTTTCAGGGATTTTAGGATCGTGCCTCCTAGTGTCCCTATGATTACGGGTACAACTTCCACTGGCATATCCCATATCATTCTTATTTCTATTTTCAGGTCTTGATACTTATCAATCTTTACTTTCTCTTTCTCATCTACTATGGTGTCCCTTGGTATTGTGATATCAATGAGTGATACTTTCTTCTTGATTTTGTCAATCAACGTCACCAGACGTGACGTTTATATAATTATTATTAATATTGTTACTATTTTATTTATTTATTTATTTATTTATTATTTTTTTTTTTTTGCTCTATCACAGTCCTCCAATTCGACTGGGTGGTATTTATAGTGTGGGGTCCGGGTGCATCCTGCCTCCTTAGGAGTCCATCACTTTTCTTACTATGTGCGCCGTTTCTAGGATCACACTCTTCTGCATGAGTCCTGGAGCTACTACTTCAGCCTCTAGTTTTTTCTAGATTCCTTTTCAGGGATCTTGGATCGTGCCTAGTGCTCCTATGATTATGGGTACGATTTCCACTGGCATATCCCATATCCTTCTTATTTCTATTTTCAGATCTTGATACTTATCCATTTTTTTCCCTCTCTTTCTCTTCAACTCTGGTTGTCCCATGGTATTGCGACATCATGAGTGATACATTCTTCTTGATTTTTTGTCAATCAGCGTCACGTCTGGTCTATTTGCACGTATCACCCATATCTGTTCTGATACCATAGTCCCAGAGGATCTTTGCCTGATCGTTTTCTATCACTCCTTCAGGTTGGTGCTCGTACCACTTATTACTGCAAGGTAGCTGATGATTCTTGCACAGACTCCAGTGGAGGGCTTTTGCCACTGAATCAGGCCTCTTTTTGTGCTATTATTATTATTATATTATTATTATTATTATTATTATTATTATTATTATTATTATTATTATTATTATTATTATTGGAGAAACAAATCCACAGTTATGTAAATGTACATATATTTAAGTTTAAAAGATAAGGGGAAACCGTACAGATTCCCGAAAGCTATCTTTTCAGTTTTAAACTGAAATATATGTACATTTACATAACTGTGGATTTGTTTCTCCATTTGAAGACTCGTGCTACTGAGAGGAATTTTTTAATTATTATTATTGAGTTATTATTCTATTCTTTTATTATTAATTAATTAATTAATTAATTAAAGATGAACCCTGTTCATATGGAACAAGCCGACAGGGGCCACCGACTTAACATTCAGGCTTCCAAAGAATATTATAGTGCATTTGAAAGAAGTAAGAGAAGTAATGGGAAATACAGAAAGAGGAGATCAATTATTAGAAAGGTAATTTAACAAATTGTTAGATAACAATAAATGATTTTAGGGACCTGTACTTCAGTCCTTTCTCTCTCTCTCTCTCTCTCTCTCTCTCTCTCTCTCTCTCGAACCTTTCGCGCAGAGATCATCTGCAAAGGAAGACGCTGTGTAAGAAACGATTGCTGACTTGGCCCTTCTCCTTCTTATCATTTATGAAGTCTGCCTGGAGGTGACGTTTATGGCACTTTGGACTGGCCTTAAGTATTTCAGATGTTCGTAAATGATTTTATCTCTCTCTCTCTCTCTCTCTCTCTCTCTCTCTCTCTCTCTCTCTCTGAGTGGCCCGAAGTATAACGACTTTTCGCTTGTAATTTTTCCTTCAACTCCGTGATGACTCCTCGGATGGACTAATAAGCGTATGAGACATCCTAATCCTTGTAACTCTCTCTCTCTCTCTCTCTCTCTCTCTCTCTCTCTCTCTCTCTCTCTCTCTCTCTCTGGACTGGCCCTAAGTATAACAGCTTTTCGTATGTAATTTTTCCTTCAACCCCGTGATATTTCCTCGGATGGACATTATAATAAGCCTTTGAGACATCCTAATCCTTGTAACTCTCTCCCATCCTAATTCTTGTAACTCTCTCTCTCTCTCTCTCTCTCTCTCTCTCTCTCTCTCTCTCTCTCTCTCTCTCTCTCATGCCGGGCAGAGAATAAAAGGATTTTGTAGGATTTGTAGAATCGCCCATTCTGGGATTTGGAAGCGACGTGAGAGTGGAAGAGGCCAAATGGGAAGTATTGAAAATGAAAGTAGTTGGGAGTGCGTGAATAGATAGCTAAATGATGAAATATTAAAACACATTATGATAAACCTCTCCTCTTTCCTGTATTTTCTGTAACGACAACAACAACCGATAATGCATCTTGAAATGAGAGAGAAATAGCAGAGTGTGGTAGTTAGTAACAAGTACAAAACGCGCGCGCCCCCCCCCCCCCCTTTTTTTTTTTACGCCTTATTTTTCTGCTGTCAAATTTTGGAACCAACGAGTGATAAGGTCATGACGGTAACCGGCGAGTGTGACCTGCTGCTGATAGGGGCATTTTATAGCGATGTCTGATTGACAGCAAGTTTGTTTTTTCGTTTATGAAGGAACCAGGAAGGTCATGATCTATAGAATTCAGATTCTGATAAGGGCCAGTTGTCATTTCGTTTTAAATGTCACTGAAATGAGAGGAGAAAGGTTTTAATGATTTTTGTTTATATTTATTTATAAATTTATTTATTTTAGTGAAGGTTTATTTTATTATTAAAGCTTGTTTTCATTATTCTGTAATGAATATTAATGATGGTTTCTGATGATGACGAACGGACGAGCTGTTAAGACAAATCTGTTAACTATTATTGGCTTCCACACTGGCCCTGATCGCGTGATTGAAACCACGAAATAATTTAATTTCAACCTCTCGCCAGAAACTTGTGTAACTTTCTCAGTCGTCTTCATCACCATCTTCATTCTTTGCCCTTTTCGTGTGGTTATCTGCAACTCTGAAACGTTCTTGACGCGTGTCAGTATCCTGTCATCAACTTTAGTAGTTTTTTTTTTTTCAAGTCAACTAACAAGTAGCGAACTGATATGGCACTGAGCAGAATAATATAAACTTTCTGATGTGATGACATCGAGTGCTCAGTGTCGAAATTATTGTAGTAAGTAAAGCATTAAGTTTGAGGATTCAAGCATCGAGC
>NC_087207.1:26285446-26342946 GCF_015104395.2 Macrobrachium nipponense | reverse complement strand
CAGCAGGTGGGGATTTAAAAAAAAGAAATCTCTTCCCTGCAGTTATTTTTATCTGATGAAAAGGAAAAATGTAATTTATTTGTTTGAATGGAAAAAGTTTGACATTTTTGTAGTTGAAAATAACGTGATTTTTATTCGATTTTTATATAATTTAGCAAAAACCAGTGAGATAGAAGGAAAAAACTTATTTGGCTGAAAGAAAATAGAATATTTATTACATTTCTATATAATTTAGCAAAAGCCAGTATGATACAACAGGCTAAGAAAACTGTCACCACTTAAAAAAGAAATTAACTTCTGGGGCTGGATCCAGACACCGCAGACTGGAACGTTAGATCTTCAAGTGGTCTGGTAATTGATTCACTGGAAAGTTACAGCGGCCAAGGTCACCTACGATTGTGTGACGGGAATGAGATCTGGACTCTTCTCGGTCGGTACGAAGCTTCAACCCGCTTTTTCGCAATCGTTGTAAAAAAAGATTTACACGTCTTTCTCCGATTTGTGTCAGATACTTTTCATTTTTGATGGCATTTCGTAACTCTTGATATCCGTTTTAACATTTTTGAAAGCTTCTTCTTCTTTCCCACCGTTATCCCTACATGAAGGGGTCGGTTGCCTGATGCGCCTTCTCCTCCTCCACTGCCTTCTATCAAAGGCATCATTATCCTCCACCAAACCTCTTCTCTCCATGCCTTCCTTCACTTTATCTCGCCGTCTCATTCTCTGTCTCCCTCTCGATCTTCTCCCTCTTATAGTTTCCTCCCTCGGTGGCGTGGTTGGTATGGTGTTGGCGTCCCACCTCGGTGGTCGCGGGTTCGATTCTCGGCCATTCCATTGAGGAGCGAGAAATGTGTATTTCTGGTGGTAGAAGTTCACTCTCGACGTGGTTTGGAAGTCACGTAAAGCCGTTGGTCCCGTTGCTGAATAACCACTGGTTCCATGCAACGTAAAATCGCCATACAAACAAACAATCCACGTCATCCATCCTCAACAAATGCCCATACCATCTCAATCGGGACTCTCTTATCATCTCTGTCATCTTTACTAAGCCTTTTATTTTAAAAGCTACTTCTATGTTAAATCTTCGTAGGAATTTCGATTTTTGGATTCAGAAGACGGAAAAGTCCCTAAATTTTCCCCCCAAAAAAGATGAAAGATTCCCGTGTCCCCCCAGGAACAGTAACTCACCTCTGGAGTCTCGGAATATTATTGTCTCATAAATTTTTAATCGGCACGGGAAATAAGCTTTTCATGAATGCATGTGCGTTTGGAAGAAATGCGATTTATTAAATTAGCCAGAGTATATTATTATTATTATTATTATTATTATTATTATTATTATTATTATTATTATTATTATTATTATTATTATTATTATTCAGAAGATGAAACCTATTCATAAGGAACAAGCCCACCCAAGGGGCCACTGACTTGATATTCAAGCTTCCAAAGAATATTAATGTGTTCAGTCGAAAGAAGTAACAGAGATAGAAATAAATTATTAGGAAAACAGATAAACTAACAAATGAATTAATTGTAATGAATATTTTATAGAACTGACCCCTTTGGTGGAAATGTTCATTGTGTCTTTATTGACTTCCATGAAATAGTTGCTCTGGTAAGTTTGTTCTCTGTAGTGGCTCTGGTTGTTTGTTGTTTTAGATTGAGCTGGCCTTATGCCAGCACGGGCTCTTGCTCATACAGCAGCCCTTCATTGACTCTGGAGAGACAATCGTTGATTACCTGTCGCCTGTTCTTTCGATGCCTCATTTTTATGAAGGCAGACGTGTTTACCCTGTCCTTCTCTCGAATCTACAGCCTGTGTTAATGGCTGTTAGTATATTTGAGTTTAGTTTTGCTATTAATGTAGCCATTTTTAGGGATTTGATTTTTTTTATCGCGTTTGAAGGAAGGTTGCTTGATTTCTTACCTGCTAAACTATTGGCCAAAATCTGCGTTTCATTTTATTAAAATATAAATGAAATTCCAGGAAAGAACAATTTATATTTGTTATTTCCTGCCTGGTCTTCTCAGTTCTTCCATACGTATTACTCTTCCTCTTCTTTCAATATGATCAATATTTTTCACGGGTTATTATTTTTAAAAATACTACTAATAATAGTCTCTCTCTCTCTCTCTCTCTCTCTCTCTCTCTCTCTCTCTCTCTCTCTCTCTCTCTCTCTCTCTCTCCCCTCCATCATGGCCATGACGTCACCTGAGAAGGCTGTATCGATTAGCGGCACCCAACCAATAAAGATCGCCAGAGGAAATCGATGTTAGTTCGTGGGGATGAAATTGATTCGTCTCGCTAACAAAAGAAAGCCGGGAGCGTTCGATTGCGCGCGTTCGTGAACGCAGCGTATGGGCGGATGCAAACTTTCGTTCACGCGTAAATAAAAGGATTGGAAAGGACGGGACGAACAGAATGCGCGAAGCAGATGCGTGGCGAGGGGTTAGATGTTTATTTTGGGAACGTAGATTTTATAGCATACTTTTATTATTATTATTATTATTATTATTATTATTATTATTATTATTATTATTGTTGTTGTTGTTTTCTCATTGTTGCTTAAACTGGTGAGCAACGCACCGAAGGTTGGCATGCTCTTAACCCAGCTGAGGCAGCAATTACTTTTCATAAAACATGTTTAAAAGACGGTTTACTTCCAGCATATTATTATAATTATTATTGGCGATTTTCCTGTTGATTCGTATTTCTGTCTCAGATGCATTGACGCTTGTTTGGTTTCTTACATTTCAGAGAACAATAATTAGTAGGGTTTTTTTATATATTTCATTTTATGGAATTAAATGATAAAGAAAAATTACTCTTCAGTGTTGACGCTCTTCTGTCTGATTTTGTAAGTCTTCTCTCCTGAAGCAATTTTATAAAACTAAATAGTAATTATATATATATATATTATATATATATATATATATATATATATATATATATATATATATATACAAATTGCATATTGCATCCCAGTGTATGTATATATATATATATATATATATATATATATATATATATATATATATATACACAAATTGCATATTGCATCCCAGTGTCTTATAAGTAGATTCTTGTCGACTATGTATGAACTACCTTTATTAACTTCGCTGAATTTTACAGGGAGTGAATATTGATGGATACTTTTTCCTTGTTTATTTTATTTTTTAATGAATCTGTACATTCTTGTGTCTTTTCAATGGCATTCTGTTTCTGAATTTCAGGATTCTGTGTCTGAATATCGACAGCGTTCTTGTATCCTGATTTCAGGTTTCTTTGTGTGATTTGAATTATTCCTGTATTAGATTAAATATCAGGATTCCTGTGTCTGAATTTCATTAGTCTTGTGATTGAGTTTGAGTTGACTTCATCTGAATATCAACATTTTTCAGTCAGAATTGTCTTATTCCTTCCCTCGAAATATATATGTCTGAATTTCAGTGTTATATATTGTACATTGCACGAAAGTTATGTCTGATTCGTGTTTGCTATTGTATGGAAATCTACTTTTTAAATGTCTTATGTTTTCTTTATTCAGAATTTCTGAATGCTCGTTTCCCAGCTTCAGTATTCATTAGTGTACCTGATAGTCTTTCCGCACCTTTTAGCTGCGTGAATTTGTGATGTACACGTAATTCATGGCAATATTATCTGGTATTGCATGATGAGTCTTTCCGTACCTTTCGGCTGCGTGAAATTGTAATTCAAGGCAATATTATCTGGTATTGTATGATAACAGCAGCAAATATAGTCCATATTGCATAAGAGGAGATCCTGTCGTTTCTCTTGGGGCAAAGCAACAAATTGCACGCTGACGCCCTTGCCTCTTAAAATATTTAAAGCAAGGAATTCCGGCCAGAAGCCTTTCTTTTCGTGAAACGTCGATTCCAGGAACGCAGCGCTCACGTGTGTACGTCTGTAGACGCCCACGAAGGCGAAACTTTCTTCGTCACCTGTTGATGTCAATTTTCGACTTTGCGGACATTTTCGTTCGTTCGTCATTTTCGGGTGGTTTTGCCCTGTTTTCGGCCTTTTTTTCGTTTTCTTTCTGTTGCGGAAGGAAGGAGTATTTATAGAGAGAGAGAGAGAAGAGAGAGAGAGAGAGAGAGAGAAACGAACGACCGACCTTCCAAACCGATTCCCGCTGACACTTCTTTCCGAAGTCTATTCACGAGTTCGCATACGTCTTTCGAGGGGAGAAGATAAATCTACTCTGTCCTCAGGAGGTGATTCCCACGGATTCCCGACGCAGGTCACCTCGTGTCTCTTCAACCTCCTCCTCCTCCTCCTCCTTCCTCCTCTTCCTCTCACGCCGCCACCGCCACCACCACCGCCTCCTCCTCCTATTCCTGTCGCTCCCTCGGTAGTCTCTCCCCTCACCCCAACCGAGTGACTCGTCCTCGCACGCCTAAGGGCCACCCCGTCCACAGTTCTTTATTCTTCCCCTCGTGTGTTAGTCCTGGAGACGTCTTTTTCTATCCGTTTATCCTGCGTACACGCGCGCCGCCCGCGAGGAACTCTCACGCCCCGTGTTCACGCCCGTGTCTGTGCCTCTTTTCTTGTGAAATTGTCTTGTTTCCGTCCGCATTGAGAGTTGTTTACCAAAATCTCTGATGTTGTGGTTCTCTCTTGTGAGAGAGAAAGAGCGACAGAGAGATAGAGAGAGAGACAGTGAAAGAGTCTCTCATGTTACCTCACCTTTTCTTGTGATTATTCGGTGGTTTCTGTGCTTCTATCTATACATAGAATTGCTGACTGTAGCGAAGTGCTGACACCTCTACATCTGTGCTGACAGCAGCCGTATGTCGGACTCATGCGTTGGATAAGTTGTCACAGAATGGTACAGCGACCGCTGTGTCACGGTGACACATGTTCTAACTTAGTGGATGTGAGGACTAATGTGAAGGATGATAAAGAGCTGATGGGTAGAGAACGATGTTCAGTTATTTGGTTTCGTCTAACTAGTAATCCTGTGCAGTTTGCATCGTGACGTTTTGTGTTGAGCAGATATTTGTATAAAAACTCTTTATCACGAAGCTCACCCTCTGCTATAATCTCTCTCTCTCTCTCTCTCTCTCTCTCTCTCTCTCTCTCTCTCTCAGCAATCGGACCTTGGGAGGTATTCTTGCGTCAGAATTGACTGAGTGCATAAATAAGTAAAGCAGCTTTGAGCTTTGTCAGGGGATTTCGGTTTTTGTGACTAGAGATACAGAAAGATTGTTTTTGTGTGAGCTAACTTTGAAAGCATTTTTCATATTTGATCTAGAGAAATCCATCGATTATTGAACATAGTTTTATGATGCTGTCAAAAAAAAAAGCAGGTTTATCAATATATGACTTGAGTGTTTGGCTTATGTTGGAATTAAGTGTGTTTGTTTTGTTTGTGTGCGTTGCCATCATGCATAAATATGGATGAATCGTATATTACCCTCTTTCCAAATTGTTGTTTGTCATTGGTTTGAATCATATCGGTGTGTTGATTTTGTGTCAGCAAGGTTGTTTCCTGATTAAGGAAACATTCAAAGATAATTTAGGAAAGTCAAAAATTGCAGGTGAAACACGTGATTGTAAAATTTAATCAAACGTCCATTTTATTTGACTAACTGTTTCCTCTTTGTAATATGTCCCTTCACTTGGATGGTTTCCATGAGAACAGTAATAAACAGAATGGATAGTCCTTTTCTTTCCCAAATTTTGGTATTAAATGTTATTAATACCTAAGTTTATCGTAAGATAAAAATGTTGGTGTAACAGGTATATGTTTTAAGATGTCGTTTACTCAAGTTTATGACAGGATGAAATATTAATAGCCAAGTTATTTTAATGAAATGGGAAAGTTTGATGATGGTATTTATGAGGCGTTTAATGACAATGCATAAATTATACTGGTTTAATCGAACTTTACCTAAGAGATTATATTTCTCAGCTTGCTTTACTTGAAGCGTTTAAAGATTATATAATCTTATTTTCGTTTTTGTTCGTAATATATTTTTTAACGTTTCGCCCAAAATCTTCACGCTTTTATCCAACAGCTTTCTAAAAATTATATCTTATTTTCGTTTTTGTTCGTAAAATATTTTTACGTTTCGCCTCAAATTTTCAAGTTTTTCCAAACAGCTTTCCAAGCTGCTTTCCCTCGTGCCTTGGGAAATGATGATAATGTACTCAATTGAATTGTGTGATACTACACTTGGCGAGGAGGGGGAGGGGGATGGGGAGGGGAGGTTGGAGGGGGTGTCTGTGGGAGATGGGGTTGGGGCGGAGAAGAGGGGGCCGGTCAGGTTTGAATTAAATATTCATTGGTTTGCGTCTCTCTCTCTCTCTCTCTCTCTCTCTCTCTCTCTCTCTCTCTCTGGTCTCTCCTCTTCCGGAAGAAATTTAAGCCCCAGTATTTTCTGTTATATTGAAAAGTTTGGAGAAACTCTCTCTCTCTCTCTCTCTCTCTCTCTCTCTCTCTCTCTCTCTCTCTCTCTCTGTGGGTTTGTAGATGCTTGGAGTGTCGTTCTTTAAGTTTCAGAAACTTGCAGTTTAAGTCGAAGTGTTCGCACTGTAATTTTTATTTATTAATCATTTTTGAAATTTTCAAAGTTTTTGTTTTTTAATGTTCGGTTTCCGAAATTAAAATTTGCCTTTGCACATTTAAATGTTTAGTTTTCACTGTTAATTTTTCGTTGAAAAATTTAAATTTTTAGTTGTGGCGATTTGATTTTTAGCTTCTGGATTGCGACTGCAGTTTCTAGATTTTAAAATTTACCTTTGATATTTTTGTTTCCACTTTTCTTGTTTTGATTTTACATTTAAATATTTAGTTTTTACACTTGAAATTGACGACACATTCATATTATTATTATTATTATTATTATTATTATTATTATTATATTATTATTATTATTATTATTATTATTATTATTATTATTCTTTATTTATTTATTTATTTATTTTTTGGTCTATCACAGTCCTCCAATTCGACTGGATGGTATTTATAGTGTGGGGTTCCGGGTTGCATACTGCCTCCTTAGGAGTCCATCACTATTCTTACTATGTGCGCTACTTCAGCCTCTAGTTTTTCTAGATTCCTTTTCAGGGATCTTGGGATCGTGCCTAGTGTTCCTATGATTATGGGTACAATTTCCACTGGCATATCCCATATCCTTCTTATTTCTATTTTCAGGTCTTGATACTTCTCCATTTTTTCCCTCTTATTATTATTCAGATGAAACCTGTCTATATGGAACAAGCCCACCAAAAGGGTCACTGACTTGAAATTGAAGCTTCCAAAGAATATTAAGGTGTCCATAGGAAGAAGTAAGAAGAGGTAAAAGGAAATACAGAAAGAAGAGACCCCACTTATTAAAAAAAATTCATTAATAAATTATCAATTAGATAAAAAATGTATTACAACGCTATGAGAATAGGATTATGGTAATAATGTATTGCAACTTCGCCTGAACTTCTGAAGAAGTTCCAATTGCACGACTTCCTCCTCTGGGAGGCTGTTCCTTCCTTTCTGAAATGGGTGCATTTTAAAGACAGGCAATTTCTAAAACCTCAACTTCTTTACAAAATGAAAATCTTCCAAAAGTTGGGAATCTTCAAGAGATATTTTCATTGTTAGAGTGTTTATTTTAGAACAGATTCCCATCAGTGAAAAGTACTTTATAAATTAATTTAAATTTCCTTAGAAAATGAATCATTCTACAACTGATCCTGGAGAGAGAGAGAGAAGAGAGAGAGAGAGGAGAGAGAGAGAGAAGAGGAGAGGAGAGGAGAGAGAGAGTGTCACTTCTCCAATTTAGCTGTCAATATTTTCCACAGTATTTATATATATATATATATATATATATATATATATATATATATATATGTGTGTGTGTGTGTGTGTGTGTGTGTGTGTGTGTGTGTGTGTGTGTGTGTGTGTTAGAGAATGGCACAGGAAGAAGAGAAGAGACAGAAGCCAAGTACGAAGCCAAGCGTGTTATACACACGCACACTTCTTTTTCGTCCCCTGGAGACTTGTGAATAAACGCGAGAAGACTGGGTACAGAACTTCCTGCTCTCTCTCTCTCTCTCTCTCTCTCTCTCTCTCTCTCTCTCTCTCTCTCTCTCTGTACGCCTCCTCTTCGTTATACATTCTGTTATTGACATTTGATGTGAGTTATCCGGGCGTTATATGTGGCCAATGCTTTCCTCCGAAAATTGCGTTGCTGAATTCCCCCGAGTGATATCTGAACCAGATGCAAATTGCACTCTTGCTTACGCATAAATAAAAACATATTTGAGGAAATGCCCTACTGACTATTATATTATTCTTGTTATTATCGTCACGACTCTGTTTTTCTGTTTTCAAGTTTTGATAGATTTTACGGGTTTTTTTTTACGGTTTTAGTTCAGCTCCTTATACTTCTCGTATTTTTTGTTTACTCCTTCTTTATTCTGTTTTGTAGCCAGTCCTCTGCATTATAATAATCTTCCATTTATTTTTCTTCGTTGAGAACTGTCTCTCTTCGGCGGCGTTTCGTTTATCTTTCATTTATCTTCTTAATCTCTTTTACCTCCCTGTTCTTGTTGCTCATTGTATGTCACTTATTTTCATAATGCAGTTTCTCTCTCTCTCTCTCTCTCTCTCTCTCTCTCTCTCTCTCTCCTCTCTCAAGGGCACTTTTCTTGTCTTTTGTTGTCTTTTTGTGTCGTCCTCTTGTACACCACTCCGTTGCCCTGATCCCCCGACAGAACATTGAAGTGAACTTTTGTAGGGTTTCTTAGCTTCCACTCCCTACCCCCTTCCCCCCCTCCCCCCCATACCCTTCCCATACCCATAGTAGTGATTCTGCCCTCCTCCTCCTCCTCCCTCCCTCCCCCACTCCTTGGAACAACAATCCGGGCTTGAAATGAAAGAGAAGGTGTCTGACTTGTCGAGAGTGAAGGCGTGTTTCTCGTTGCCTCAATTGGCTGTCGAGAGAGAGAGAGAAAAAGAGAGAGACAGACCTCGTCCTTGGAAGTTTGCCCAAGTCCTAGTCGAAGGGCGAGTGAATTGGAGGACCAGAGAAAGAGGGAGAGAGAGAGAGAGATATATATATCTCATCTGGAAGAGAAAAGGGGTATTGACAGATTTCGGAAATAACGAGAAAGCCAACAAAAACTTCTTTTGTTTTTGATGGTTCCACCATATTTCGGTTCTGATATCTTCATTTTGATTCAGGAAGATTTTTTGTATGTTTTTCCGAGCAGATAAATAAATATCAGGCGCCTGTAGCTGATTCCTCGAAGTGCCTTTTAAGAAATTGTCTTGGAACCAGCTGCCAATTAGATGTGATGATAAAGTGATTCGTATTAAACTTTTAGATGCTGATTGGACGTCCATTAGAGCATTTGAAGCACTAGAATTAATCCAGGGTTGAGTTGATAATCCTGCTGTATTTTAACGTCGAGAAGTTTTATTGAGTTTTTACGCAAAGACTGATTGACTTACAATTCAAGATCGTCTAGTAGAACTTACAAAATCGCCGCTGAAACTTTGTCATAGCCTCGATTGTACCAGAACCAAGTGGACCGTTTCGCTCTCCGGTCATTGTAGGAACGAGAAAAGCCGCCATATTCTTCGACAGACAGTCGCATCCAGACGTAGAACTCTGCCACCTGCCGTTTCAGAAGCCAGTCTATTCTACTACATTCAGGCAGTAGAAAGCTCTGAACGCTGAAGAGTGGCGCTCTGGAACCAGGCTTCCCAATCTCTGCAATTTTGGCGCGAAGACCCGGACCTCCTCCTCCCCCCAGAGAAACCAGAAAGATGGTTGACACGGTTCCCGAAAGACCCAATGTTGCCATCATACCCACAACGCCCTGTGACGGAGACACCTACCCGCTGTTGTAAGTTTGGATTCGCTGATTTGATGATACTAGTTTTTTTTTTTTATGACAATTCCCTTTATCTTGTTATATCTTGACCAGGTATCGTATCAGCAATGTTGAGCTAGCCCAACTGCTTGTGTGTGTGTGTGTGTGTGTGTGTGTGTGTGTTTTGTAGGAAATTTCCCCCTCAGTAAGCTTTGGGGCCTGAAAATATTGGTATTTACTGTTTTCTTGTATAATAACTACTGATTTGTGCTCTGCATTTCCTTTGAAAGTATTGGTATTCATGTTTTCATGTATAATAACTACTGATTTGTGCTCTACATTCCCTTGAAAATATTGGAATTCACTGTTTTCTTATAAAATAACTACTGGTTTGTTCTCTACATTCCCTCTTGGAATACCTTGTGTTCAGTCTACGCGAACTACAACCTAACTTGCAAAGAGCGTTTCCTGTATGAAACAGGTCATGCGCAATAAAATCACATAAAATTTCTCTCTCTCTCTCTCTCTCTCTCTCTCTCTCTCTCTCTCTCTCTCTCTCTCTCTCTCTCTCTCTCTCTCTCCCAAGCACATCTATTAGATGTGCACCATACTTTTGATATTTCCATTCTCACTGAACCTGCCTGCCCTTGCATGTGAACTTCCAGTACGGTGATTAAATACAGTGTTTCATGAGCTGTGATTTCCCAATCGCTATATTTTTAAAAGTTGATTTATGTCTTATTTAAGGAACATTTTATATTAATGTATGTATTCAGCAGTCAGAAGTATGAAAGTGGCAATGACCATTATGTTACATTTTCTGTAGCTGTTATATCTGCCCTGATGACAATACACGAGAAAGTAAATGTCTCTAAAACCGAAGGGAGCCACAGGACGTGATTGTCCTGTCCTAGCATCCTGGGAAAGTAGACTTTTCTTTTATTCTGAAAATATACAAGTCAGATTGACGCCACATTGCTTTATACAAATGTATCTGTCTATACGTATTGATGCCTTGATAAGAATTTATGAATACGAGTATACTGTAGTATGTCAGGAAGTGATAATTCAAGTAGTAAAAAATTGTATAAACGTATGTATCTCTATTTAATTTATGACGACGAGTGCACAGTAATATGTCAGGAAATACTCATGCAAGTCATAAAAAATTATATAAACAAATTTATCTGTATTTGATTTATGAAGACGAGTAGACTGTAATATGTCAGGAAGTAATCATGCAGGTAATACAGATAAGATATAAACAAATGTATCCTCACTAGGCTGAGATGACACCTCACGGACACACTAACCCACTTTGTGTGCGTGAAAGATTAATTGCTTGCATGCAATTTATTGCAGTGGCTGTGATTTATCGTACTATATAGAAACGCGATAACAACCTACTAGCACTCTTTTTGAGCGATGAAAGGTTGTCACCGAGAGGGGGTTGGAGGAAGTGTGGGGGAGGGGGGTTAGGGGGTGGGTTTAGGAAGAATTTTTTGTGAAGGGATAACGTGAGTTATCTTAGGTAATCGCTGTGGGAGTTGCGAAAAATCACCCGGGGGCGGGGGCGGGCGGGTGATGCCCTTCATTTGTCACGGTTCCAGATGCAAGATGCTGTCTTGGAATTCTCGTCCCTGGTAGACAGACGCCGACTTCGCAGATGATGACGAATTTCGTAGTGAATGTTGTTAAAACTTCTTCAAATTTGGTTGTTATTTTGTGTCTACGATTGTATTCAATGACCGTTGTTTATTCGGGGGCAATATTGATGAATATCACTGTTTTTTCTCCCCTGCAAATGTAGGTTAGTGCTGCTGTTTCACTGATGTGATTATTATGAGCATCGTTTTTAATTTTTTTGGGGGGTCTACTTTTAATATCGTCTCAGTTAACATTGTTGAAATACGTTGGTTTTAGTTTTCTGATAAGAGAACTATTTGGTCAGCTTTGTCTGCCCGTCCACACTTTTTTCTGTCCGTCCTCAGATCTTAAAACCTACCGAGGCTAGAGGGCTGCAAATTGGCATGTTGATCATCCCTCTTCCAATCATCATACATACCAAATTGCAGCCCTCTAGCCTCAGTAGCTTTTATTTTATTTAAGGTTAAATTTAGCCATAATAGCGCGCCTGGCAACGATTTAGGCTAGGCCACCACCGGACCGCGGTTAGTTTCATGAACCGCGGCTACTCATACAACATTACACCGAGACCACCGAAAGATAGATCTATTTCGGAGGCCTTGATTTAAAGACTGGCGGATGTACAGAAAAACTCGATTGCGCTGAAGAAACTTCTGCGCATTTTTTTACTTGTTTTCTTTTGCTGAAAAGTAAAATGCTACCGAGTATAACTGTTTTTTGCTGCGATTATTGTTCAGTTACCGCATTTATTATTATTGCTTGTATTGCTGAATAACGTTTCCATCGATGCGAAGATCGGTCAATGTCAAGGTTTCCCACTGGGGAATATTAATAAATGTCGTTGTTTTTGGTGCGAATATTAATTAGTAGTTTTAGCTCGTCTCTGAGAATTCCATAAAGATAGGGTTCACTCTCGGCTTGATTCGGAAGTCACGTCAAGCCGTTGGTCCCGTTGCTGAATAACCACTGGTTCCATACAACATTAAAACACCATACATACAAAAGCAAACAAACAAACATAAAGATAGGCTACAGCTGTTTTGCTTTCAGCGAATATTCTTAAGTATTGTTTTTTTTTCTAATGCCAGTGATGCTAAATATTGCCATTTGCTCGCTACAAATTACAATTAAATATTTGCTACGAACAATATTAATTAATAGCCATTGTTATGTTGTGCACATAACCGAATATCTCTTGTCTTATCGGCGAGGATTATGTCCAGCGTCGGTATTTTTAACCGCGACCTTCTACCTCGTTGACTTTCGGTATAATTCATGCCAGTTGAACGTCAGGTCGAGTATGTTTACATTATTAAACAGCTGATTGCAACCTGCCACATAGCCCCGTGACGTCACGAGAAAGCTGTCGCTCATCAGTGACCAGAAGTAAATTACGCCTCGGTGTCGAATTTCTCAGTTCCAGAGGTCCTGTGTTCCTCGGACTGTTGGACTGTGAGACAGTACCCCTGGGCATGTTGAGATGGTACCCCTGGGCATGTCGCTGCAATTGGAACTTCCGAAGTTCAAGGGAGGATGCAGCTCATCGCTGCCCTAAAGCAAATCTCCTTCCATTTTGATATTTTACTTTACATTTTATTTTATTTAATTATCCGTTTGTTTACTTGTTTGTTCATTTATTTCGTCTCCTCCCGTAATTGGCCTCTTCTTTATTTTAGTTCCTATTACTTTTTGGTACTTATTTCGAATAAACACCATATTCTTTGAAAGACTTAAATTCAAGAAAATGGCCTCTATGGTGGGCTTGTTATATATGAATAGGTTTTGTCTTCTGAATAATAATAATAATAATAATAATAATAATAATAATAATAATAATATACTTATTTCGAATAAACACCATATTCATTGAAAGACTGAATTTAAAGAAAATAGCTTCTATGGGGGAATTGTTATGTATGAATAGATTTTCTCTTCTGAATAATAATAATAATAATAATAATAATAATAATAATAATAATAATAATAATAATAATAATAATGAGGTATCACAGAGCCAGGCGTTGATTGCCATCGCCAACTGTGGGCTGTCGAACGTACGAAGTCCGCCTCTCTCTTTCTCTCCGCGGGCACTTACTCTGCCGTATTGATCTTGCAAGCAGCTCTCTGCACTTCGCAATGTTGTTTGTTGCACAGGCATCTTCCTCATCCTCATCCTACTCCTCCTTGGTCTAACCTTGTTTATTCACTTTCTAAAGGTTTCCCCGCCATTTTCTCATCGGGTCTTGTTTACGTCACTTCCTCTCTCTCTCTCTCTCTCTCTCTCCTCCTCTCTCTCTCTCTCTCTCTCTTTTGTCTGTTGTGTTGTTGTTTTACTGGTGGAGGCTTCTAAAGCTATGATATACTAGGTACGCCTTATCTGTCTGTCTGGTGTAACGGCCATGTTCATGACGACGGTCATTTTGCATCCGGGATAACCCCCCCCCCCCCCGCCCCTTTCCCTCTCTCTCTCTCTCTCTCTCTCTCTCTCATATATCTATATATATATATATATAGATATATATTATATTATAATATATTATAATATATTATGATCCAAGGGTACCTTGTTGCTATCTGACGCTCGAAGAATTTGTTTGGTATAAGGAAACGTGGTTTTACTTTATATATATATATATATATATATATATATATATAATATAATTATATATATATGTATATCTGTCTTTTAGTAAGAGGTTCTTTCCACTTGCCTTTGATGTAAAGTACACTCAGAAACATATGACAGATCTACTCGATCGAAACATTTGTAATCTTTTGTCTTTTGCATTTTGAGATTTACAAGCTTTTAATTGGGTTAGAATGAGCATTATACTGTTTAAGGTATTAATTTGCGTCTACATACGTGTGATTATGTTTATTGGACCACCAGTTTATTGCCTTTATTTTGTAAACGCAAGTGTTGTTATTGTCTTGTTTTCTTAAGCGCTAATCGCGACACCACTTGTGCCAAACATGAATATATACTGCTTTTATGAGGCCTCCATCTGAGGCCTATTTTCATCCCTACTCAGACATTTAGTGTAATACAACTTGTATACCTCAAGGTCCGTCGTCAATTTACTCCACAGGGATATTCCGCGTTTTTATTGACTGCTCGTAGAACTTGTCCGCGCATGCGCGAACATGTCGGGTTGTTTGGGAGAATGAACATTTGCCCTTTTGTGAATATTGATCTGCCTTCTTCTTTTATTGATCCCGAGGGTAATATTCTTGTACACACTCCCTTACACTACCTCTCTCTCTCTCTCTCTCTCTCTCTCATACAGTATATCTATTAATATACGTGTATATTATTTTATCACGCAATTGTTCTGTGCATTAATATATTTACCAACCGGATCTCACTGAAACTATGTCTGTATGTATGTCTGTGCGTGTGTGGGCGCTTGTATTTGATAAATGCAGTACTGTATCTATATAAAAAAAAATTCTGTTACAAATGTATTTAAAGTCTGGATTCTCACTCATTTTTGTTTTTCTTCCAAGTGCCGAATTATCCCTTGACCGCAACAGGCTGTGCGGAATTCAACTGGGATTAATTCTTTATTCTTTCACCATCGCTTCGTTCGATTTTCAATTTGCGTTGATTATCTCCGTCTTAGTCGGTGCTCTTGTTGTACGTTGTGCGCTCATGAGTTGAAGTTGGTCTTCTTTGTGATTCAATTGGTAATCGCCCACATGTGGATGATAATTATTTCTAATTATGATTCACTCTTTATCTTTTCATTTTGCGAAAAGCTTGTTAACAGTTTTCCCGCCCGATAGCAGTAATATAAAGACGATCGTTCGTTGTTGATGAGAAAAAAAAAAATGAACGACAATCCGCGTTAAAGATGCGTGACGCAATCAACAGCTGTTTCATCATAGTTGAAACTCGTCTCCATAAAGTATCATCAGTTTCAAAGATGATTTTTAACCCGATCAGTGTCCCCCAATTGGCGGTATGGTCGGAACAGGATATTCCTTTAATTCTGCCTCAAAGTTTAAAGGATACTTTGTTTAATGAGCATGTATGTATTAGACCACCGTCTATTATTTGTATCGCTTACTCGGGGAGTAAGCCTACCAGCTACTTTGTTGTTCTTGTTCTTGTTCTTCTTCCTCTTGGGGGGTTAGGAAAGGTGTATGGAAAAGCCTATAAACGTCTGAAAATGTGTTTCGCATGGGGTTGAAGATACAGGAATTTTAGGATAGGATATATATTTATTTATTTATTAGACTGAAAATGTACAAAATAAATATTGTGTATGTTAAACAGAACAGAACAATTGTTTCTAATAAAATATAACATAATTGTTTTAATTTTCTTTGGCGAAACAAGGCTCTATTTGATCATAGATTTACATTTAAAGTTAGAAATATAATGTTTACAACTAACGCGTGAGAGGAAAATCTTGACGCGTCCCGAGTAAGCTGGAGGTCGGATCACGTCTTGTTTATTTATTTATGTATTAATTTTAGATCTAAACTGCTAATCAATATTTGACAAATTCATGGCAATCAAAGTATTTTTGTCAGAGTAGAATCTGGCAATTCCCTCCATCCAGAATTCAACTTTCTTTAGCAGCGTTGGCAATGATTAAATCAAACTGATTTAATCAAGTGATTAAATCATTGATTTTTTCATAAAAAATCATAATTTTTGTTGCAAACAAATTGAAAAATATGGTTTGAAGGTTAATAAAATCTTAAGCACAACTGTGCTGCATCTATTTATTTTGATGTAAAAAAAAAAAAAAAAAAAAAAAAAAATTGCAAGTACATACTCTAGGCCAGAACTGGAAACCTAAAAGATGAATCAATGGTAATTCTGTCATAATATACATTTGAGGAAAAAAAAAGGATTGAAAAACATCTAAAAAAAACACACATGAATAAATAAATCAAATAAATAAATAAAATCAAATAAATAACTTATTCTTTTATTTTTTTTAAATAAAAAATCACCAACCCTCGTTAGGAGGACTTGCATATTAAATTTGTCAATTTTGATTTATCCTTTGATCTGTATCAACTTGCTGTTCCTTTTTTTTGCATTAATTGACGCAACTGTTTGCTTGCCACTCATTTTGCTTTTCATCTTCAGCTGAAAATCCTCATGGACAGAGTCAACAGACTTATATAATCCCAAGAGGGCTCCAAAGGGAGGTCAGTTTGGAGAGAGAGAGAGAGAGAGAGAGAGTTGAGGCGAGAGAGCGCGAGAGAGAGAGAGAGAGAGAGAGAGAGAGAGAGAGAGAGTTATAGGAAAAGGTGATCAATACATACATATGATTGAATAGAAAATGAAACAGATACACCTGAAATTCAGGAGACGTCAGCAGCAGCAGTAGTAGAGAGCAGGAATGAATTTGCTCCTGGCTTAATTAAATATTTGGAGACCCAGAAGACTCCACAACTGCACAAGGCCAATTATTCCGCATTTCAGTTGTATCCCAGATAAAACTCTTAGCAAAAAGAGTATTATTAAACCTAGTGTCTTTATTTATTTACGTATTTATCTTTTTATTTTTTTATTTATTTATGAATTTTCATTTATTTACTTATTTATTTGTTTATTTTTTGCGTAATGTGCAAGGGGTGTACTCATTACTCCTGTGATTGGCTACATGCGTAACTACGCAACTACGTCATTAAGCGTACGCAAGAGAATCTTCTCTCTCTCTCTCTCTCTCTCTCTCTCTCTCTCTCTCTCTCTCTCTCTCTCTCTCTCTCTCTCTCTCTCTCTCTCTCGTTTAGACTACTGGATTCTGGCAGGATGACAATGTTTGGAACTGGCAGTATCACTCACTGAAATTGACAAATCTTATAGATTCCCAATATTTTGTCGTCGTATATTGTCGTTGATAAAATCCGCACATGATTCAGAATGAACATTAAATTACATTTTTCTATTTAATATCACAATCAAGTTTTTGATTTAATCAAATAATTTTCGTTTCAGTGTATGAGATTACCATCGGTAATCTCATGCTTCACGTAACAATATATAAATATATAGGTAAATGAATTAGAAAAAGTATCTGTTCTCCAAAAACAGTAGAATTCAGACCAATGATTGTAAAACCTCAAAGTTATTATAATTATTTATTTTTTTGTTTTGTTTATCACAGTCATCCTATTCGACTGGGTGATATTTTATATAGTGTGGGGTTCCGGGTTGCATCCTGCCTCCTTAGGAGTCCATCACTTTTCTTCCCATGTGCGCTGTTTCTAGGAGCACACTCTTCTGCATGAGTCCTGGATCTGCTACTTCGGCATCTATAGTTTTTCCAGGTTCCTTTTCAAGGATCTTGGGATCGTGCCTCCTAGTGTCCCTATGATTATGGGTACAATTGCCACTGGCATATCCCATATCCTTATTATTATTATTATTATTGTTATTGTTATTTATTTTTATTTATTTATTTTTTTTTTTTTTTGCTTTATCACAGTCCTCCAATTCGACTGGGTGGCATTTATAGTGTGGGGTTCCGGGTTGCATCCTGCCTCCTTAGGAGTCCATCACTCTTCTTACTATGTGCGCCGTTTCTAGGATCACACTCTTCTGCATGAGTCCTGGAGCTACTTCAGCCTCTAGTTTTCCCAGATTCTTTTTCAGGGATCTTGGGATCGTGCCTTGTGTTCCTATGATTATGAGTACAATTTCCACTGGCATATTCCATATCCTTCTTATTTCTATTTTGAGGTCTTGAAACTTAAACATTTTTTCCCTTTTCTTTCTCTTCAACTCTGGTGTCCCATGGTATTGCGACATCAATGAGTGATACTTTCTTCTTGATTTTATCAATCAACGTCACGGCTGGTCTGTTTGCACGTATCACCCTATCTGTTATTATTGACAAATCTGCTTAGTATTATTATTATTATTATTATTATTATTATTATTATTATTATTATTGTTGTTGTATGTGTGTTTGAGTGTGTATTCAAAGCAACCGAATTTAAAGAAAGACTGTAAAATTGCAAATATATATATGTATGTGTTGTGTCCTCACTCAAAGCAGTTTATATTCCAAGTCGGTGCCCTTTGAACGTGTGACGTTAACCGGTGACCCAATTAGAACCTCGCTGTGATCAGAAGTGGCCGCCCTTCACGCGAGGACAAAATTGATGGTACTACGTTTGTCAAACGTACACAATAATGAGTAATCTTGCCTCGTCAGTGTCTGTGAGGGTCTGCGCGGCATTACGTAGTGAATTTCTTCTGTAGGGCTTGACCAGGTTTCTGTATGAATTTGTATAGTTCCTGAGTGACCTCACGTTCTTCAACGAAAAGTACGAGAATTAGTGGATGGCTGAGGTCTGGCTGTTACTAGTTCGTTTCAGAGCCTACATTAATGGGTAGCACAAGTTACAGTAATGGTAATTACAGTGAAATATAATGATGAAGATGATTCATAAGGTAATTAGTGTTTGTACATTTCGAGGAGGATCTATGATGAAGATAGTCAGTATATTATATATATATATATCTATATATATATATATATATATATAATATATATATATATATATATATTTTTTTTTTTTTTTTTTTTTTTTTTTTTTTTTTTGGGGGGGGGGGGGGTGGGGGTACAGTTTGTCATCAAAGTGTAGTAATTGTTCAGCTCACTTTGCAAACTCTCAAAGTATTAAAATACCACAAAGAGTATTAAGTCCCCAGTATTCGATGCTTTCAAATAATCGTAATAAGGGATGCTTTCCGTCCTCTGGGTATTATCCTATCGAAAATCATATAAAAATGACGTAGGCCTTTCAGTAACAATTCGTACGTCGAACCCTTCGTACCAAATGAATTACTTGAAGGTGGGGATATAAACATAGCTTATAAGTAATTCTGTTAATCGATATCTGGAGGTGTGTAGAATTATTATTTTTCACCAAAGAAATATAAAAAAAAGAAAAAAAAAACTATTTCAACTTACGTATAGAAACCGTGACCTTCAATCGGAGAAGTCCTTTGAATGTCAACCGTTAGTGCGTACTACTCCATTCCATCGTTAATCTCCCCCGCTCTCGAAGACGCGTAGTACACGTATTACACGACTTCTTTTCTTGGTTCAGGATTGCCAGCATTGCACCCCACGACGGCGTTAAGCCAAGGTGTGATGGCGTCATGGAAAGAGGGGAGGTGGGAGAGGGTCTAATCCCCCCACTGATGTCATTCCTTGTGAGGCTTCCCTTTCATCAAAAGAAGAACTCTCTCTCTCTCTCTCTCTCTCTCTCTCTCTCTCTCTCTCTCTCTCTCTCTCCTTCGGTTAGTGGTTCTCTTTTGTTTTTGGATTGTTTTCGTGTTTCCTTTTGTGTTGTGTTTTGAATCTTTCTCGGTCTCCATTGTAGTTTGTTATTTTGTCATTCTTCTGGTTTGGTCCTAGTAACAGAATGTGCTGTTGTTTTGTTCTTTTAATAATGAAAAATATTTATTCTTTTAGTTATCAGTTTTTTTCCGTATGCTAAGAAAGATTCGGATATTTTACATAAATCTTGCCTGAAGGCCTCCACTAACGTTCAGTTATACCTGCGCAATTATGCTTGCACAGTCGGCCTGTTCAAGTAAAACTGAATCTACCGTTCAGTTTTGCCTGCACTGGTATAACTGGGAGTTTAGTGGCGGCCTTAAGAATCAACGGCTATTTCTTAGTAGAAAATCAGCCGCTATTCTATTTTAGTAAAGAATCGTTATTATATTTTTAGAAAATGTTTTGCTATTAGTAAAGAGTCTTGCTATTTTCTGACAGCCAGGAATCAGCTATTAATATTTTTAGTCTGTTGCTATTTTCCAGTAGCCAGGAATCAGCTTCTATTACTACGTTTAGTCTGTTGCTATTTCTCAGTAGCCAGGAATCAGCTATTACTACTTTTAGTCTGTTGATATTTTCCAATAGCCAGGAGTCAGCTGTTACTACTTTTTTGTCTGTTGCTATTTTCCAATAGCCGGGAATCAGCTATTACTACTTTTTTGTATGGTGCTATTTTGTAAGAGCCAGGAATCAACGATTACTATTTTTAGTCTGTTGCTATTTTCCAATAGCCAGGAATCAGCTACTATTACTATTTCTAGTCTGTTGCTGTTTTCCAGTAGCCAGGAATCAGCTATTACTATTTTTAGTCTTGCTATTTTTCAGTAGCCAGGAATCAGCTATTACTACTTTTAGTCGAGAATACGTTGCTATTTTGCAATAGCCAGGAATCGGCTATTACTACTTTGGTATTTTTAGTCGAGAGTAAGTTGCTATTTTCCAATAGCCAGGAATCAGCTACTATTACTATTATTAGTCTGTTGCTGTTTTCCAGTTGTCAGGACTCAGCTATTACTACTTTTAGTCGAGAATAATTACTATTTTCTTCCGGTAACGAATCAGCTGTTTTTTCCTTTCAGTGTACAAGCAATGAAATTTCCAAGTATATACCCGTTTCAGAAGCGGCAACTTGGACCTGTGATTGTGTAAGACTCGATGGGTTCATTGTACTCTCTCTCTCTCTCTCTCTCTCTCTCTAGAAACAACGTGCCTATTTGATGCGCAGTTCGCCACCATTGTTGTCTTCTCGTCTTGACTTGATGTTGTTTTGTCAGAAAACTCCGTTTCCGTGTAGAGTGGTCTTGAGTTTTTCACTTAGGAGTTTCTTAAGTTTTCCTTCTAGAGTGGTCTTGAATTTTCCTTCTAGGGTTATCTTGAATTTGCCTTCTAGAGTTAAATTAAATTTTCGTTCTAGAGTTAAATTGAATTTTCGTTCTAGAGTTAAATTGAATTTTCTTTCTAGAGTTATCTTGAATTTTCCTTCTACATTTATCTTAAGTTTTCCTTCTAGAGTTATCTTGAATTTTCCTTCTAGAGTTATCTTAAATTTTCCTTTCACAGTGCTCTTTAATTTCCTTCTAGTGTTATCTTAAGTTTTTCTTCTAGTTATCTTGAATTTTCCTTCTAGAGTGGTTTTTAATTTTCATTCCAGATTCATCTCGAATTTTCCATTTACATTTATCTTTAACTTTTTCTTTATCTTTAATTTTTCATCAGAACTATCTTGGATTTTCCATCTAGAGATCATGAAATCCCTATCTTGGTTGATCCTGAAGTTTCCATCTAGAATCATTTTGAACTCAAAGGATTTTGACTGCAACTGTTTTTGACTTCGTTTTATGCCATGTCTCCACAGCTGCCTATATTTCAAGGCCTTCATTCACTCTTTAGAATATTTCCTTGCTTCTTTGATTGAAAAGATAAGGGAGGATCTGATAGAATGAACCTGAAATGAAATAATTTTTTTTATTATAAATGCTGTAATTGGCTTAAGTCGATTCTGATGGATCGTTTTTAAAAAGAGGATAAAAAGTGTTTGTTTTTTTTCCCTTAACTTCCTATAGCGATGTCTCAGGGGAACATTTGAACATCGACAAAAAAAGAAATGGCTGATTGTGCAACACGCGCACTAAGCAAAAACCAAGAAACAAGAGAGAGATAAAGAGAGAGAGAGAAGGGCTGGGGGGCGCAGACTCCCCAAGGGGGTCTTTTCTAAGGCTTCGTTCTTTGTATTAGTTTCTGTGACGCTTGGGGACATTAGGGTCATCACGTAGCCTTACTGGTGGAGGGGTTTTCGTAACACTATGTCCTGCTACCAAGGATCTGCCTTTTTTTCTCTCGAAAAATTCGATTTCTTTTCTTTCTTTCTTTGTCCGATAAAAGGTACGAAGTGTTCATTGGCATAGAGGCGCTCGCCGTGAGGAACGATGCTCGATGGAGCCATGGTGGTGTTATCAGTCATTTTCGAAGTTTGGTCTTCATTTTGGCTTGCGCCATTGAAAACTAGTTAGAATTAAAGCTTGTTTTTTTTATGAAAAATACCCAAGCACAGTTCGATGTGATAACTCAAAGCTGAACGCCTTTTTATCCAAACTTTTGACAGTTATACATTTCCTTCGTATAAACCACGTGTACTTATGTTTGTTCCTTCATGTAAAGCACATGTACCTGTGTTTGTCCCTTCACGTAAAGCACATGCACCTGTGTTTGTGCCTTCGTATAAAGCACATATACCTGTGTTTGTTCCTTCGTGTAAAGCACATGTACTCGTGTTTGTTCTTTCTTCATCTAAAGCACATGTACCTGTGTTTGTTCCTTCATCTAAAGCACATGCACCCGTGCTTGTTCCTTTATCATCTAAAGCACATGTTGACTCGCATTGGCATCGTTTGAGAGTAAAAAAACATGACAATAACACAAGAAATCGTTGCTTTGCCAGGTCATGATATGTTCAATGATTGCTGTGAGCATTTCCAGATCAAACAACATGTTATTTTTGTCCTTCTCACTCGCTTCAATTGCGTCATATCCAGATTACATATTGTGATTCATTGTAAAAGAATCCGGGCCATATAAGGTCTCAATCTCGTATGACACTCACGTATTGGTGTTCATTTACTGATACCGTTCGCCATCGTCTTGCTGTTTCAAGGTAGACGAAGTTGTCCATTAAAATGCGGACGAAATTGGCCATTTTAGTGCAGTTGAACTTGACCTCTTAATACCACGAAGTTTGGCCATTTAATGCAAAACTGAATATGTAATGCAAACGAAGTTGGCCATTTTATGTAGACAAGCTTGAATGGTTAGTGCTGACGAAGTTGACCATTTAATGCAGAAAATGTTGAGACTGTTGATGCAGAGAAAGTTAAATGTTAATGCAGACAAAGTTAACCATTTAATGCAGACGAAGTTCACCATTGAAATGTTGAGGAAGTCGACCATTTAATGCATTCTAAGTTAACGATTGAAACGCAGAGGAAGTTGGCTATTTAATGCAGAGAAATTTACCATTTAAGGAGAACAAAGATGACCTTTTAATGCAGAGAAAGCAGACCATTTATTGCAGAGGAAACTGACCATTTAATGCACTCTAAGTTAACAATTGCCACTTAGAGGAAGGTGGCTATTTAAAGCAGACAAATTTACCATTTAACGCAGACGAAGTTGACCTTGTAATGCAGAGAAAGCAGACCATTTATTGCAGAGGAAGTTGGCCATTTAATACAGTGAAATTTGACCATGCCTTTCAGAGGAAGTTTTATCATTTAAAGCAAATGAACTCGAATATCTGATGGGGGACGAATTTGATCCCTAACTGCAGACTTTATAAACACCAGGTGAAATCGGCTCTAGTTGCCCCTTTTGAGAAGTAACGACGAATAACCAGGCATGTGGCTGGTTCATCGTTTCTCCGAATAACGCCCTTCTGTGGGTGACTACAAGGTGCATTGGCCCCGAAAGGTCACCCAAGGAACCGTCACCCAAGAAACTTACTGTTACAACGGCAGAGAAACCGGGTGGCATACGAATTGCTGTCAGCTGATGTCCGACGGACAGGCTGCGGATGTAGAGATATGTTTCACTTTATATTGTGTATATAATATTTATATATTGTGTACATAATATATATATGTGTGTGTGCGTGTGTGTATTATATGTATATGTATATTTATACATATTCATTAGATGCAAATAAACATTCGGTATTAGTATATTATGCCGACGATTTTCTTATTTCCTATGAGTCTTATCTTCAGGATTGAAGTTTTTGAATATATATATATATATATATAGATATATAATAAATATATATTATATATATAGATATATAATATATATATATATATATTATAATATATATATATATAATATATATCAAGGCACGACTTAATCTAATAATATTTACGCGGGACATGAATTTCTCCTTGTAGACTGTAGATTTACAGCATGGTTCGGATTCCACGGTAACCAGTTAATTCAGCTGGAGAATGGCTGTAATTCCTTGTCGTAGCTATAGACTTTCATTCACTCAGTCACGCAGTATACTAGGTCAGTCAGTCTTTTCAATAGTTCACTCATTCTTTCGCTGATTCCACCCTATTCATTCATGCTTTCAGGGTGGCCGTGACTCATTCTAATTCAGTTTCTCATTCAGGTACTGATTCGTTCATTCTGCTTCTCTCTCAACCTTCATTCATTCATGATTTTTCAAGTTGCTGCCATATTACGAACTGGAGTTTCTTAATAGATGATTAATTCTGGTGGTCATATAAACAACAGAAAAGTGGACCGGTAAACTAAACGGATTGATTGAGCGCTTTCTACTACTTTGCGTTGCATCAGTAGGAAAAGGAGAAAGTGAAATCACGGGAGAGACAATAGCGGAGCACACCCATCTGTCCTTTTCCAGTTTAAATACTTGGGTAAATAAGAATCATGGTGGATGCCTCAGTGATAACAGCTGAGGATATCTACTGTCAGCCCCGAAAACATAACTTTATAATTATATGTTGGTGGAAGAACCAACTTTTGGAAGAGCCACGTTTATGTGACCATAAACGGTCCAGTGAGTGCTACTCTCTAGAATTCAACGCCTGCTTCAGTGTTTCTAGACTTATGACAGCATTTCTTCCTTCCTTTCTTTAAGAGGCAGGTCAGTCACTTCCTTCAATAAGCTCTACCTTCTGTTTCCTTTTTCTTCTGTTCTTTGGGCCTGGGCTGGAAAGGGCTATTAGGCTCTCCTTTCCGTTGTCTTGGCATTTGAAAGGAAAATGCTTATACTTACCGTCAGTTTACAATATTTATCATTTCTAATTCTTAATCAGATTTTAAAATTGATTTTTGAGCTTCCATTTATGATTCTTAAATAAATGACTTTAATTACGTTTTTATTATTTGATATCAGGTTACCTAGAGAGGTCAACAGAATAAATATTTCGAAAGAAATGCTTGAATGACCCAAGAAAATCATTCAGAAGAAAAGTTAAGTATATCTTAGTTTAGCCAGACCACTGAGCTGATCAACAGCTCCCCTAGGGACCTACAGCATATTGTGGGATCCGAACCACATGATATCGAGAAATGAATCTTTAATCACCAGAAATAAATTCCTCTGATTCCGCGTTGGCAAAGGGGGAGGAAATCGAACTTCGGACCACCGGATTGGTAGCCGAGCGCAAAAACCATTCGTCCAACGAGGAACTTATCATACAGAAGAATAGAAGAACCACTGCCATTATGCGCGATCGTTTGTCAATTAAATTGTCTGTCAAACTGCACCTGTTTCTTCGTCCGGAAAGTTGAAGAAACACCTTCCTCCAAGGCAGGACCCACCCATCTAAACGGGCGCTGCCGAAACGCTGCATCTCCTTTACTTTACAACCAGCTCGTGTCAAGGGGTGATTTATTTATTATTCACCAGCAGCAAGAGGCGAACACCGCTCTTCCCTCTTTGGGTGAACTTGGGTGAACCTTATGCCTCTGCCAGATGGTGGGGGGGGGGGGGGGGGGGGGGGGGGGGGGGACTCGAATAATATTTCCGGGTGAATGTAAGGCAAAACGAAAATGTCTGGTGAGAGTTTGTTCTGGAAGAGCTGTATCGTCTATATATAAAGACGTGTTGATGTGGTAGCAACAACAACGGATTCGCTTTGATATATATATATATATATATATATATATATATATATATATATATATATATATATGTATATATATATTATATATATGTATATATGAGACTGGTAAAAATGTTCCGTTACACCAGAATTACATCTATTAAAATTAGCCAAATATAAACGTCAAAATATAGAAAGTATGTAAGTAGTACTATACTTGAGAGACTGCTGTCTCTCTCTTCATAACCAGTCTCTGAAGTATAGTACTTACTATCTATACTATGACGTTTTTATGGACTCCATTAATTAGATATATATATAAATATATATATATATATATATATATATATATATATATATATATGTTACTTTTTTATATTCACAAAAATTAAGCCACGAATATCTTTTCATACCTAATTCAATGTACCTCGGGCATAACTTGCATTAGGGAGATTTATAACAGATAAATGAACTGTGTTTAGCGTGTGTGTGTGTGTGTGTTACTCTCCATTTGTCATCTCTCGCTCTGGGGTGTGTCTGTGTAGTACGTATGTATGTGTGCATATCTGTGTGTATGTCATATGCTCATTTAAACTGAATCTCGGTTAACCTAAATCTTCAACCCTAGATAAACTGCACGACAGTGCTGAATCCACCAGCGTTCCTGCCCACTTTCCCCAATGCACGTGGTCACATCTGCTGCTGTTGTCTGTCTCCAGAGCCGTATATATCTCTATATACGGCTCTGTCTGTCTCCAGCCTAGTTGCGTAGACGCCGTAGACAGTCACGAGGTATATACGGAGAGACAACGGGCATCACGTGGCTGTAGGGGTATGTGTGTCCCCATTAGTACCCACAACAGTCTGCTATGGCCTCCCGAAGGGTATTTTGACATGGAAAGGATTTCGACCAGGGAACAAGGGCGTCCTCCTTTCGTCCCTGCTCACTTTCACCTTATTAGATGATATTCTTGCACCGTACATATGGCTACCAGTTTCAGTTCGTTTCCAAGTGCATTGGTCATATTCTCTCTCTCTCTCTCTCTCTCTCTCTCTCTCTCTCTCTCTCTCTCTCTCTCTGGCAGACCTCTATGATTTTTAGAGGGGTAACATGTTATTGTCATCTCTCGTTGATTTATTCGGCAGCACGAAAACTTCCATTGGAAGGAAATGCAAGTACTACTTCGTCCTTTTAGCCTTTGGACCGAACTGCAGTTGTCTCTGAACACCACAAGTCTCTTATGTGTCTCCGCAGGTTGATGCTGATGTTCCAACCTGTACTAGAAAAAATACCTAAATACGTTCCGAAATGACTGATTCTGCAAGAATTGGTATAATGGTTATAGATGCAGGTGTTGTTTTTAATTTGTGGATGAAGCTAGAGCTCTGTAAAAGATATTTTAGTTTTCTTTTACCATTCGTAGCAAGTTCGTATAGACAGATTTAGTAAGTGTAAATATATAAGCATGTACAAAGTATGCATAGATGTAGTGAATGTTTTATAACACCATGAATCGAGAATTTTGTGTCTGTTTATGTAATTATATATATATAGATATATAGTATATATATATATATATATATATATATATATATATATAATATATATATATATATATAATGGCTTCGATGGTCTTAGGTATTGTGACGCCAATTGGCACAACAATAAGACAAAAATGTATTTTTTTTCTATCTGGTCGTGTAGATCTTGAAATCAGTCATTTTTGTACTATGTTGTCATTCTACCTGGCAGTTGTATTCATATACTTACTCAGATGTCTTTCACCTTATGTCTATTCAATACTTCCATGGCACTAGACACTTCTTGAAATTTGAATTTTACTATTGACTTGTAAACTTAGATATAAAAAGTAATGCAAATTAGTTTTAGATATAACATTCTACTAGAAAGTTTTTTTTAATTAAATGTTGAAAAGGCAATGAACTTGTTTCAGACTTAGAAATGATCTGAAGAAGGGACTACGCTAAATTTGTAGTATAGGAAGCTAAGCCCTGATGCTCATTGCTAACCACAGAATAAAGGGGAGAGGAATCTCTCTCTCTCTCTCTCTAGCTTCATTCTTCAAATTCCTTTATTACATAGAATACAATGGGGCAACGTTGGCTAAAGCGAATTAAGGGGCGTGACCATTCTAATTTACGAATGTAGAAATAACAGACGTGGCTTTTTTTCTTAATGAAACTTGACTTTGAAACGTGGTGGGAGCATCGACTTCATCGTCAGAGGGAATTACCTTGAATATAATTTATGTAATTAAGCTTCTACATCATTTGTTTGTTGATTCCACGAAAGGAATAGAAAAGCGATCTCTGTAGCAATGAGCCATATTTGTATGGGCCCCGTAGTCGTGTAGTGTCGTCAGTACACCTCACGGGGTGCACTGTAGGCATTACTTAAGGTTCTTTGCAGCCGGCTCCTAGCTACAGCCCCTTCTGTATCTCTTATACCTCCGTTCATATTCTTTTTCTTCATCTTACTTGCCATCCTCTCTTGACAATTATTTCAACATTATTTTCGGCGCTGTTGAATGTTTTATTTTCTTTTCTATAGGATATTTAGTTTTATGCTTTGCAAGGAAAGTTATATATATAGACTAGTTATATATATATATATATATATATATATATATATATATATATAGATATATCTCCTTATATATTATTATATATTTTATATAATTATATATATATATATATATAGAAAGTTATATATATAGACTATGTTTTTTGTTTATTTAGCTGCATTTACAGTTTTAATTGTAAAAAATTGATATGGTGAAGATATTATAACATGGTTTCTTGTGTTCTAGTTTAGATGTGTTTTGTTATTCTAAAGATTTATATGTGCAGTTTGATGTACTTTAGTTGGACCATATTCAGGAGCTTGTAATGTTAATAACTGTAGAAGTTGTGGTCAGTAAACTCCTATTTTTCTGTCTATGATCTCGTGGGTCCCAGTGCTTGGATTTTGACACAGATTTTATGTCAGTCGCAGTTTGGCTGTTCTAATATTTGTATGTGAAGTAATTGAGGAATTGCTTGAACAAAACATAAAGATGATATCTCAAGACTTGAGCCACATTTTAGGTTAGAATTATATATGTATAAAAGGAATTCAGGATATTCCGCAAAAAAATGTCTGTATGCAAAATGATAATCCCTGTATTGATCCTACCCTAGAACTGCAGAAGGGTTCCGAGAAAGTTACAGTTGAGCAATTTCACTTTCCTCGCGGTCATGGTCAGCCCTTCCTCGTCTAATGTCCCTCATTTTATAAAAGGGTTTTCATTTAGTTGTTGTTCTACTTGGAAATGCTTTTCTGGGTTTCGCCGAAGTGGGAGATTCGCTTCTTACTTGACTCTTGTCGTGGAAGACGAGTGATCAAAAAATTACTTCCTGCTTCGTAGAGAACTTGACGACTTAGACGGAAGATGGTTTGGTGTTCCTCGGGTTCGTAAAAATGTCAGAAGTAAAAGGTGGAATTAAACTTAATATCCATCATAGATGCTCCTCTGTGGGATTTCATATATTTCACATATATAAGTTTTTTCGTCAGTTTCTGATGGAGTTTGTTCATAGATTCCTTTATACTTTTCTTTTGATGTGTGATCATTTTTTAAATAAAGACAACTTTGTCTTGGAAATTTTGGTCGTACATGTTCGTTTTATATGTATATATATATATATATATATATATATATATATATATATATATATATATATATATATTGCGGCAAACTAGCTTAATTCATCATCAGATCAGATAAAACTCTTATATTAAGGACATCGGCTGAATAAATTAAAAGACCCTGAAGAAATTAACCTTTTTCAGATGCCGAGTTTCCAACAAAGACCAAACAATTAATAGGAGAATTTTATCATCAGTTCAGTATTACGGAAACGTCCAAATCTTATCGTAAATTTTCTTCTAATACTCCGTACACCACCTCTAAGCTGCTGTCGTCCAACTTCTATCATTTAATACATTTGCTAGAATTGCAATTCGTTGGCCAACGAAACGCCACCAGATACGAGGAGTATGGTTGGAATAACAACCTCGTTCATTTTACTGCCCTCGTCATAACACACACACACACACACACACACCCGTCAGTCGGTCATTTGGCTGCACTAGTGTCCCCAGTCTGACTGTCTGTAGTGTTGAAATCAAGACTTCTCTCGGTAACTTACGAGAGACCGCATTGGACTCCGGTGTTTTTAGCTTTTGGTTTTTAAACAGGTATTTATTTGTTTTCATGCATTCCAAAATTTGTCTGTAATGCGTACTTTGATGCTCAACCCGTATTATTATTATTATGGGGGGGGGGGGGGGGGTTGATTCTAAAGAATAGTTCCGCACGGACTGCAAGGAACGTAACCGCGGATACGACATCCACTAGGGATTGGGGCGTTCAATGTATTTCGCCGTGTTTAGTACTGGCCCTTGGGAGGTTAATTACAGTCGTCCGAATCATTATTACTTAAAATTCTCGTTCAGGAGGTAAAACTGCATTGAAAACCGCAATTCCATAGTCTAGGCCGCCGCGGAATAGTACTATAGATCTACCTTGAAGTGACTATATGTTGAGTGCTGGTGCCCATGTGTATGTATTTATATGTGCGTATGGTGTATTTTCTTCATACACGCGTGATTGCTGTATATTCACAAATGTTAAGCTACAAATGTCGTTTAATATCCAGGGGAATTTACGTAGGTATGTATGTATGAAGTGGTGACAAGCTTCTGTGAAAATCAGCAGAAAGATTCAGAAAGGAACATAGGGTTATTGGAAGTTTATTTTATGGAGACTAGCTTATATATTTGGAATGGTTTTTATATATTTTGTTAAATGCCAGTTCACAGCAGAACTTATATGAAAGAAAATTAGAAAGACCTTTAAGTAGCCTGTGAACATAATGGGTAAGCTAAAAAAAAGAAAAAAAATTAACTGTTTCCAACCCAAACTTTTTTTTTAACATATGTGCTAGCTAACTTGGTTTGTAGTTGACTGTTGAAAACCGTAAAGACTAACAGCATTTTGTAGAGCGTGACTGAACACTAGACGTACCGATTTTGTGTGAAGGATTGTTCAGGAAGTTTGCAACCAACTAATAAAATGTTTAAAAAGATTAAAGCTTCTTGACATGTTTCGATGAATCAGTACGTTAAGTTTAACAAATTATGTAAGATTTACATAAAACCTAAGAGAGGACGGATAGTAGGAAACTTATAGGCCTAGAGTCCATCATTTCGTCCAAGTAGTTGTACCGGTGGTGCCAGTCCAATGAACGTGTACAATATTTCAGTATGCACTCGTGGACTCTTCCGCACCACTCCCATAATAGCGGTTATATTCAGATATCCCCAATTTGCTTGGTGCATCTCAATAATCACAACGGGGTTCCCCTTTTCTTGCATATGTAGTCGAAATGAGATGACATTAACTTTGGAAGCACCACCCCGCTTGCGTGATGCATCTGTAATTTATATGTAGTTGCCAAACGCTGCCACACTATAACGCGGAGTGTACTTTCGTGTGTTATACTTAATAAGCCATTTACTATTACAGCTTGTTTCCAAGGGGTCCTTATAAACATTTGTTTATCCTTTAAAACAATGTTTTTAAAAATAGTGACAAACAATTCAATGAGCCTAAATCTGATTTGAAAAGGACCAGAGAACTCATTTTCAGCCCTTAAACATACACATAAACGTATCTTATGCTGGCTAGATATTGTAGGCGGGTTAATCACATCTCGAGATTAGGACATCCCTGACAAGAGCTTCCTTTACAGACTAGCAGGGAGGGACAACGGGCATCTTGTTTTGTTCTTTTGAAAAGTTGTTCTTTGCATTGCTGTCTTGTTTCCGAACAAACTGTGGCCTGCCTGAGCTGTCACCACCGGATCTTGGTGTTGTGACTTGTGATGGTATTTGGCCATGCGTGTCTATAACTGCGCTGGTTGTGCGCCATTGTCGATATTTAGTTTTGCTTTTTCTGGAGCTCAGTCCGCGTAGACTGGCCGGCGCCCCTCTGTATGCCTCTTGCTTTACAGTATGGTTGAAAGTCCCGGACTAGACCCAATGAAAATGTCTTTTTAGCTGGATGACATGGGACATGTGATGAGTTACCAACTGGGATGTTTTCAGTTTCTTCTTATGCCAAACACACTGGTTAGTGGCAGTCAGAATTGAACCAGTGAGGACGAGGCTGCTCGGGAGAACAGTTGAAGGACAACTATGGCGGGAATTGGTGCGTCCTAGTGTCCGGCGTTGTGGAGCGAACGCCTTGAAAATAAGACAGATTATTAAATTGAACTCTGCTTTTTAAAGTTAACGTGAACGATTTCTATAAGTTCGTTAATTAGGAAAGATCATAGTGTTGACTGATTGCCAATTGAGTTTTAGTGAGTCACCTATCAATACTTTCTAATCTTAGAAAGTCGTTGGAACAACGAGCGAGTGAGCTGAGCGTAAGAATGGCCTCTGGACAGGAGACGAGTCATGGGGCGGCATCGCTCGATAGACTAAGCAGCATAGACTTGTAAGTTGAACATAATAAAAGGATTTTGCTATTGACCAAAGTTATGCCGTAGATTTGGACTGGTGTAGCATTTTGAGTTTAACTTTGTCCATATATTTTTTTCGTTTTTAATAAATTCTCCAGGTTGTATTTTTGTCTATTTGTTTTTTGAAGAAAATCTGTTCAGAGAATATTGTTTCATAGGCTGTTGATATATATTATGCTCCAAAATATTAAATGCTAATTGTTGAATTGTCATATCTGGAATTTTTTCCATACATTTGCATTTATTTTTTTCTTGGGGAATAAATAATTATACATTTTATGTTCAATGTTAATTTTTTGGTTAAAAGAGTATGCTATGTACACAGTTTATCAGAAAACCTATGTTATTAATGCAAAGGAAAGTTAGCCCGTACATTATGCAGCCTACCTAACTTTTGTCGAGTGGAATGCAGACTAAAGAATTTGTTGCCGCCAGCTCGATAGGCCTATAGCCTCTGTATTCTCTTACATCCTACTACTACCTGCGTCAGAATCTGTTAAATTATTAAATAGAATAATGTTACGAAGCTTCATCACACCCAAGAATGAAGCAATTCCCTGATCTGAAAGGCATTTGTTAAAAGTGGAAATATACCAGTACTGGAAATAGGTGGAGATTACGTAGAGGGGACGAGAATGTCAGTGTATTTGAGTAGTTGAATCTGTGGGTGTGAGGTGATTTAGTTATTTGGAGAATATATGTTAAATTATATACTTGTTAAAAAAGGAAGGGCCACTGTTAACACAACGCTGCCATTATTCGCCCAGTTGAAGTTGTATTTATAAACAAAGAAACGAGGAAGCAATGACACCCTTAGCGTCATTACGATTTGAAACGCCACGATAATCGAAGGTTGTATCTGATCCGGATTTACGGTTGCCTGATCGGGCATTCCTGCGCAGTTATTGGGCCCCCCCCCACACATCCGATAAATGCCCCGACACCCCCTCCCCCCATCCCCAGCAGCAAATAGCTTGGTGGAATTTGGGATAATTTGAGGAATCCATTTTTTTTTTTTTTTCTGTACCTCCATTTTTTTTATTTGCGATTAACTAGAATGACCGGGGAAGTTTGATACTAATAATAATACATTATTATAAGTCATGTTCTAAGGGGTCCACAATTGTTGCGGGTTCGTGTATAATTTTAATTGTTGCGAACTCGCAACAATTTTTCATTATTGTGGACCCCTTAGAACATTGTATATACTCTTGCGACTGAGAGTTTTTCCCAACTATTAAAAGTATAATATTATAAAAGTATTAAGGCACAATCTTCGCTATGGCAGTCGATTACAAAGGATCAATAACCATAACTGCTTTCACTCCGGCCTGAAAGATGTCAATCCGTAAGTATATTAATACGGCGATGAAAGCAAACAAAAGATAGTTAAAGATACCAAAAAAAGAAATAAATAAATGTCCACGAGAGACGGACATGAGAACCAATGGACGTACTGCAAATAAGACTGTATGTAGGTGTGCAATTATGCTTCTTTGGGTCGGTTTATTTGTATTTAAAACGGGTATGAGTCCTCGGTGTATTGTATTTATTGGAATATGGATCATAATTTTCATTCCAGTTTGAAGATACACACATAGCAGTCTGGAAAGTCCGCTGTATGTTTACTGTTTGCATATTCGTATCTTTGTCTAGTTTTATGGTAAATATACATAACTGATGACTACATTATATATATCCAAAAAAGTTTTTTGTAGTTTGTTTAAAGCAAAATGGTAGTCTTAATAATTACAATAGGATTATGTATTTTATTCATTCGGGTGACTTTTTTTTTTTTTTTTTTTTTTTTTTTTTATTTGTCAATAATTTTATAGAAATTATGTTTGATATCTAAAAAAATCTCTAATTATTTAATCATTGTGGTGACATCTTGGGATTGCCAAGGACTCCCGTAGTTATTTCAAGATTTCATCTCGTCATATCCAATTGGTAACTAGGACTTTTTTTTTTTAAGTATTTCAAGGCCTATTTTTAAATTGATCACATCTTACGAATGGCCAAGGACTTATTTTTTTCAAATTTCATGATTGTGCCAATGAACTTTATTAAACCTTCTGTTTCTATAGTGAGTTCATGATTTTCCTTACGATCTGGTGTTTGAACCTTTTAACAATATTCAGAGACCTATATGTGACGGTCCGTTTTTACTCACAAGATGGTCTAATCCAAACCGTTTGTTGTTCCGTTCTGCCGTTAATATCCTCGTTCTGTCGTCGTCTCGACTAAACCGTCATTGATATAACCAGAATCAGCCAGAGCGAAGCTAACGTGAAAGTGGCGTGCAAAGGAAGTCTCGAACTTTAAATCACCTGAAGATAGGTTCTCCTTTAAGGTCTCAGTCAGAGAGAGAGAGAGAGAGAGAGAGAGAGGGCTGGGCCGGCCGCCCTACCCTCCTCCCCCCAGCAGCTAGCTGGTCTGTGCTTGTCTCGTCTCCGTCGGCCTTTACACTGCATCCCGCCCACTCGGGCTGCAGTTTTCAATTTCCAGCGCCCGTTTTTCACCAATCATTCATTCTCAGACCTTTTTAGTACGATCGTTTTACACTTTCGTAATCGGTTAATGTTGGGCTGGAATGATATTGTAATCGGTTAATGTTGGGCTGGAATGATGTTCATTTCGTTTCCGTCCAGTCATTGCTTTTGATTTCACAGCTGGTACTACTTCTGTATAATCCTGTTAATGTCTTATTCAAGGTCTGAAATCACCCTTGGTTTTACTAATGAGGGGTCGACATGTTCTGAATAAGTAATCTGTACGGTATTTTTTTTTCTGATGTACTAAAGTTATTCAGAATGAACGCTATTACAAAATTAAAGACTAATTAGTAGGAAAGGACACATCATCATTTTACTTTCAATCTCTGTTTGCTTCAGAGAACTGGTTAAATGAGGTTGTAGTCCACAGGGTGAAAGAAAAGCTGAAATTCCTTTTAGCTCAACAGTTTCGACCTCCATTGGCCCTTAACTGGTTGAATATGTAGCGTCCTAGATTAGACGGCCTGGCAAGATGAATTCACCAATGTTGTCTGCCTCTGTTACCAGTTAAGCGCCCAATACGCTTTTAAAATAACCAGTTACTTTCACTTTTTTATCATCTTCAGTTAATTTATCAACAGGGAGAAATTGTTTTCAGTCAGTAATGTTCGCCATTACTAAAGGAAACGATTACGCTGATTCACTCGTGGCGATGGATTATGTAAAATAGTGGGCATTCATTACCAGACCAGGAATTAGACTACGGTGAAGTCTCTCCTGCCGACGAAAAGATGAACCAATGAGTGGGTTATAATTCCCAAAATGAATAACTTGATAAATTTCCCAACGGTGGAAAAAGTGTGATAAATTCTTTCCAGCTGAAGTAATATATATTACGGTAAATTCTTTGCAATTGAAAACATAAAATGGAACAGTGAACGTGTTATAATTCCCAAAATGATTAACAATTGATAAATTTTCCAACGCTGGGAAAACTGTGATAATTCTCTCCAGCTGAAATAGTATATATTACGGTAAATTTTTTGCAATTGAAAACATAAAATTTGACCATGGTAAATTTTCCTCTACGAAAATTGTTTAAAACACTATTCCCTAGCTAAGGAGAATTATTTCGATCTCCCCTTACTCAAAAAAATGAAATAAAAATGTTTAAACGGATTCCTCCCTTTGCGAAATGATATAAAAATACTTTTGCATGTCTGAAAAAATTATAACTGCCGTAAGAATTTCCCTTGCCGAAAAAATCTATCTAAACTTTAGTATATATATAGGTATGTGAAATGAGTATGTATATACAGTGTATAATTATGAGTATACGTATGTGTATATACATAGTAAATTCAAGTAAGTTGAGCTATAAAAAAATATAAATAATTTTATTGTTTCTGTACATAAGTTACATATATTGTTTGTGTATTTATTGTAAAAATACCTTTAAAGTGTATTTTCTTTTAAATAAAAGAGAGAGAAAAAATCTCGGGGCAGCAGAGGGAAGTGAAGAGAGAAATGATCCCGTGCATCAAGATTAGATTAATGAGGATTAATCTTTCCAGCTGTCGAAACTGGAAAATAAGTCTGCTGGTTTTTGGAGACTTCGGAATTTTCTTAGAGTTTCGTAACTCTGGTCCCCCATTTTTGAAGGGACCCTAAAGGGACCCTGGACCTTAAAATGAGTGTTGCCAGAATGTCTAGACGCAACCTACCTGAATGGTTTCGTACGTCTCCAGTGTTCTAAAGCCAGCTTAGACTCTCTCTCTCTCTCTCTCTCTCTCTCTCTCTCTCTCTTTTCTCTCTCTCGTCCGAGCTTCAATGAATAATCTAGTCATATCTCTCTCTCTCTCTCTCTCTCTTCTCTCTCTCTCTCTCTCTCTCTCTCTCTCTCTCTCTCTCTCTCTCTCTCTCTCTGTTGTTACATTGTTAAGCTATTGAACAAAATGTTTATCACCTTAATGCGAGTTTAGTTACTAACTTTGTTCCTAAGATTGTATGGATGCAGACACATTCTTACACATTGATACGTTACATGCTGAATATGCTCGTTGCCCGATGAGTGGTCCCCTATTTTATATTTATATTTGCAAGCGTAGACTGAAAAATATAACTTGAGTGCGTACGAGAGCCAAGCAACTCTATTCTGTGTAAAATTTCTTTTATGGTAACAGACATAATAGCAATCATATTACTATTACACTCTAGTTTGACAGTAGTTCAAGGAAGGTGAAATCTGAAATATCGAGTCATTGAACATGATAACCCACCTTCCTATAAAACCTGGCCAAAACAAAGACAGAAAATATCGAACGTCATTGGTTCGTGTCCAAGACAATGGAAATTTAGATGTTCATCCGGTTCATGCCGGTTTTGGGAGGTAACAGTCACGCAGGAAGTTCAGAATTGTGTGTTCGAAGTACAATACTGTGGAGATTATCGTTCATCCATTGACGATTGGCTGCTTTGCCTTAGGGTTGGTCGTCCACAACATAGCCGAAGATGCGTTGCCTCTATATCGTCATGTTTGAAAGTGGAACAAGAGGGACTGAAGAACTCCTCTGAGACTGAACAGTAACGTCCTGGGTCTGCAAATGAATGTTTCATACTGGAAACAAGATATATATATATATATATATCTATATATATATATATATATATATATATATAGATAATATATATATATATATATATAATATTATATAATAAGAGAGATATTATACTGAGAGATGAGAGGAGAGAGAGAGAGAGGGAGAGAGAGAGAGAGAGAGAGAGAGAGAGAGAGAGAGAAAGTGCCCTCGCATTCTCCCCTTCACTCGTGTTTCCCAATCCCTTGACGTTACACATTTGAATTGGACTCTCCGTTGACCTTCATATCGCCGTCGTTCGTCGCATCCCGCTTGCGAAAAAAAACGGACTTAAACAAGCAGTTGGTCCCGTTTCAGCACTTCATAACAAATGCAGGGCAATCTAGGACGGGCATGACCTGACTGCGCTTTGCAAGATGTGCGAGAGGCACGCCATCACGTTCTAGTGGTGATTCAGAGCTGATTTAATCAGCCGCGAAATGTGCAAAGGCTAAACTCCTGCTAACAAAATATTGGCTCTCAGCTTCTTCACTGGAAACAGCCACAGGATTTTTGAGCTCTTACAGGAATTTCATTTGTTGGGAGTCGGGAGGGAGGAAAGGGGGTTTGTTGACGTTAAGTTCATTGGCCTCAGCGCTGCCCTAAATGTTATATAAGTCTAACAAAGACGGACTTGATGCTGACTGAGAATTCCCAAAGTAAGTGACCCAGAAAAATGAAGCTTTGAAAACAATCAGCAGAGTCGTGCAGACATGAATGACTTTAGTACAGAAACGACGTTCTGTAGGAACGAAGATGCTTAGTATAGTGTTATGCTTAGAAGCATTTGGTTATAGTAATTGTCAAAACGATAGTAACGAAACACTGGATATCAGTAGGAAGTAGTACTAAGTATGGATGCTTATTTCATCTCTTAAAAACGATCTCAAAGCACAGCCATCTTTGCCTAGATGTGATAGGTAGATGGCCCAACATAACACCATACCTCTGAATATCATTTAATATTTATCACAGAAGCCATCCAAAACATTGCACCCTCATATACTCCACAGTCTTGGCTCGGAATGCTATTGTGCATCATTTGTAACAAAAGTCTTTTCATAAGCAACAAAGAAAATGAGCTAAGAGTAACTGATAACACTTGTACTATTTGGTATTCACGAGAAATGACACATTAATACAGAAAGGCTTGGCATCTTGGGTTAGTCATAGTCGATCGCTGGAGTGTTGTCATTTCCTGTCGAAAAATGAGCACACCTTCGACTATAGTAGAAGATTTTTAGTTTTTGTGTTTATAAACATGAATGTTTCTTATATAACATTAAGAAATGACAATGACAATGGTCCTATGTGAAAGCGACCTGGGTTGAGACTGAAAACGTTCATATCTACGTTTTAAAGGTACTGAAATCGGTTATTATTGTACTGAACTGAAAAGGCTAATTCACTTGTTGGCAAAGGATAGTCTCTCAATAAAAACTCACCCTCAAGAACAAAATGTTTTGTGTTCAACATCAACAAACTAAAACCATTTTGATGCATAAGTCGTTAATGACTGGCAGCTACTCTCAAAAGCAGTTAGTTGATTGGCGTTATTAGCGTTCCCCTGATCATTCGTATAACTGTTTGAAGAAGTAGTTGTGGAGGGAATGTGTTGCAGAAGAGAATCAGAAGACAGCGCTGTTTCGTAACTTCTGCTTAGGTGGCAAATGGTACAGGTTAACTATGAATCAGCGAAGTAGCTAACTGTATAATGACTTGTGAAAGTGCAATCGTTCACTACTCTCGTATGTCATTTATTCCCACTTTTACTTTAGTCATCAACTTTTTATCGCGAATCTTTATAATGTAATAAGAATACAGCTTGAATACAAAAAGTCGTGTATAATGTTGAGGCTATTGAATTATTAGTTATGAGAATCGAGGTTTGTGAATACATATTATTTAAAAGACTCATGAAAGCTAATGCATTAGATATATGTAGAAGAAAGCGAAATAAGACGTCGAACGCTAAATAATATATTTTTTTAATGTCTCATGTATCTAGATTGTATATGTTTCTGTCTGTATTTTGTATATTCCATGTATAAGGCCCTGAGCTGAAATAAAGATTATTATTATTATTATTATTATTATTATTATTATGGTGTGATGACAGTAGAAAAGCAGGACGAGGTGTATCATGAAATGTCATTACATTAACTCCGCCAAGCTTCGTCTGCGTCTTTGGTGGTGTTTGTCAGTGGTTACATATATAAAATACACGCCATATGCCACGTAGTTTTACAAATTAGGAGTGGATTATTTCCACAATTAATTAAGCTTTCAAGTTAAAAAGTATATAAAATCGTTTTAACCCGTTAAAAGTTTAGTAAACTGTCAGTAAATGTAGTTAGATAGATTTCACGGTAGAACAAACGGTACTTTCATCGTCGTCCATGCTGTGATGTTTTGGTTTGTCGACTGCTGGTCTTCGTATCTGTCTAGAGCGGAAGTGAAGATCATCATGTAACGTAACACTACGCTAACTCTGGTGTTTCGTCAGTGAAACTGTGACACAATTACGTTGCTCTGCCCCTTTTTTTACTGTGACAAATCGACATTTTTTCATTTAAACATGTTTTATCGGTATGTATAACCTAGAAGACCAAGGATGGCATCTCGTGGGTCGATATTTTGCAAGATAATCGTAGTTAAAATGAGAACATAGTAGCTTAACAAGTCCAGGTGTTGAATTGATTAGACATCTTTTGGATGTATTTTGTAACTACCTATAAGTTGAGAACGTTTCTTTGTAACTGGACCAGAGGTGAAAGCTTTCATAAAAGTAGATAAAGACAACGTAACTTGACCTCCTGACTTAGGATTTTGCTGCATTCAAGTCATGTACCTAGGTCTATGGACGTACCTTTTGTACCTACGTGTAACCATATTGAGTACCAGGATGATAAATACCTATTTCTCTGGCAATACCTACCTTGATTTGTTTTTCTTTGCACCCCATGATTAAAACTTATTCATGTCATGATACTCTTAATCTTTTGCCAAATACAATGTTTATATTTTCTAACCTCTCATAACACTTTAGGCATGTGTGACCATTAGTTGATGCAAACCACTCTTAAAAATTAGTGGTTATGGTGTAACCGGGTGGGGAGCAGAATTTAAAGGGGGAAAGGCACCATAAACAATTTAATTGCACCAACATGAATGATACAAGATGCATTTCTCATTACTGATTACAAACCACATTATAAAGGACAAGTGTGTTACAAGGCCAATTGCAGGAATACATTTTTGTGTTACCGTCTTACCACATCTTAACCTAGGCCATCGGGTTCTTACCTAATAGGTATAATGTAGAAAACTCTATATCATGAGTAAAATATGGGGATGGAACTTGACCTTATCTTCCATAAGCTAATGTATTTTGCCAGAACCTGACCTGACCTAACCTAGGCCCAGTCAAGTAGAGAAAGGTTTGTGCAGAATTAAAACGTAAGTTCTAGTCTGACCATCGTAAACTTTATAAAAACGGTGTTGCTTGCGTTCCATATTATGAGGAAGATTCAGTTAATTACAAGAACGTTTAATTGGAAGTAGAGATATTTGAGATGAGGGAAATGGATTGTGATAAAAGTATTGGTTAAACTTGAGTTCCTTATTACTAATTAAAAAATATTTGGTCAGCATGTGAACACTTGGGTTTCACACCACCTTTCATTAGGAAACCTTTTATCCCAGTACCCAGTTACAGCCATCTCAGTACTTCATTTTGTTAACACTCAATGTAATATAGTTTGCGTGTAACCATTTGTTAGCATGAATTGAGGCCTAAAATAGCAAAGGCCAACAAAATGATAAGCCACCATATCTAATTTTTTTTCTTGTGCTAGCAAACTCGCTAGCTTCTGTAGCTGTTACCTAGCATGATTAGTAAAGTAAATTAAGTAAATATTGTTTTTTGCCCTGGGCGTCTGTTTTTGCTCTGACCATTCTCTTTTCAATACCATAAGCTCTGAATGGCTAAAAGTGCTCCACTGCTTCAGTGCTTAGTTTTAGACTAAATTTCATGATTCACTCATTCATTCAAGGTGGCCCTTTTTATTTTTGAAATGAATGATGAGTTCTTTATTTTTCACAATGAAAGCTTCTTGATAGATGTACTAAGATTGTTTTATCTTTCCAGGACAATGCCCAGCGATGCCCTTGATGATGTTGAGCTTCGACATGTACAGTTGTCTGTTGCCAATTCTCGTAGTTTAAGTGAGGATGGATCGTCTGGAGTGAAGGAGACCATTGAAACCCAGCATGGGCCCATTGTTGTTGCCGTTGCTGGGGATTCATCCAAACCTGTAATTCTCACTTACCATGATCTTGGTCTTAACCATGTTACAAATTTCCAGGTATGATATGAGTGTATGGCCTTTGTATATACTATTCATACAGTACTTTTTTTTTTAAAGATTGCTCACATTGAATTAAACATCATGGCTTCATTCTTTCCCCAATTTCCCAGGTAGCATGATGTCCTGTTGCTTCTGACCTATTTTGTAGTAATTTGATGAAAATTGAAGGTTTTAGAGGCATTTAAGGTATCATTTTGATGGAGTCCAGCTGAATTTGTCTTTCAAGTAGTTTCTAGGCTGTAACTTTTGGATAATCCTGCAAAGAAAGAAACAAATGAACCCAACCAGAAATTCACCCAGTCGTAGGTCATCTTGTGTATAAAAAAGATAGTGTGTGTGTAATTTTAATTGCTTCTGGTCATTACACAGACACGACCATATATTTGTTATACTGTTATCTCTGCCCATAATGTTTTGAATAAGTACTTTACCAAGCTACATCACTGCTCTGTAAACTCAGTTTTATTAGAGTATAGTTCACTTACCAGAGTACTTTTGTGTATCAGTTAACAATACTGTGTACTTCATGTTATATTGTATGCTTTCATTTGCCTCTCTCTCCTTTTAAGATTTTATTGTAAGTAAATGCAGCTTCTCTTTCCTGAATGACAGAAGAATATATATTGCCTTGATGTGTGACTGTAAATTTATACTTAGTATGTGTTGGGGTTTAAACGTTAGTTATGTAGTGTGAGCATTTCATAAGAAGAATGGTTTTGTTTTCTTAGAACTTATTTAGGCGTCATATTTGTCAAAAACTTCATATAAGTATCTAGCATGACTATCCCCACAATGTTCGAAAGTATGAAACTTGCCTTGGTAGTTGCATGTGTAAGGAAGTTGAAGAACATGGGAATTTTGGACCTCGAGTTACTAATGGGGAGTGAGAAAGAGGTCTTGAGTGGTGATAGTGCATGTTAAGGTTTACTTATAGGATTTAAACCCTTGCCTTTTGTAAGTCCTTGTATTATATATGCAGCCATTTGAATATGCTTCAAGATCCATGAATTGAAAATTCTACAATCCAACAACTAGCAAGTGGTGCACTGAAATAATGTCACTCAGGTTATGTATTGCTTTAGTGGAGGTGATCACATAAAATCTGTCGGCAGTTGGATGGCGCTTGGTTTTTCAGTAGTTGTGTGTGGGCCCTGGTAATGTCTTTTACAGAGTTATGAACATATACCTGGGTAATGTCTGTTCTCCAGTAAACCTTATTTTCTGATAATTAGTAGAAATGTGTCTGATTCAGAAGGTATGACGCCAAACTCGGGTATTATGTTTGTTGGTTGTATAATTCAGTGTTCCCTAAATCAAAATACATAATGCATTGTCCATTGCTTTATAGTTTTTAATATTTTCCACACTATACATAGTACAAAGACAGCTAACACCAATTGAGTGTAGAGTGTTATGTATTTTTTTTTTTTTTTTTTTTTTCTCTCAAAGTTATTTACCTGAAGAAACTTGAGAGAAGGCTGATTCACATTCTTTTTTCTTTCAGGCATTCTTCTCATATCCAGAAATGCGAAACATTCTCTCAAATTTCTGCGTTGTACACATAAATGCACCAGGTCAGGAAGAGGGAGCTCATACACTTCCTGAAGGGTAAGTTTTGGTACCTGTATAATATTCTACAAATCCAAACCAAGCTACCTGTTTTGTTTTGAAGTTCAGTGAAGTACAGTATGCGGATAAGAAAAAATCAGCTGGGTCTTGGGAGACATTTTTTTAAATGAATAGAAATACGTTTTGTCTCTTTTAGCACCTACCAGTTTTGTCTTTGTACTTATGCTTATCATTGCTGATTAGCTCTCTCTGTTCAGTTGATTGACTTAGCTGATGAATGTTTGCCATTACATATACCACATATTATTCTTATATCTTAACTGTCCCTCCTTCCCAGTAGTGATATGCCAACAATCTATCTCACCATCCTCATCTGTGTTCTTTCCAACAGTCCCTCCTTTTTCCTCTTAAGTGCTCAAGTTTCTGCCCTATTTAATAGTATGTGCCTGATAACTGTCTTATAAATCTTCATTTTGAGCCTTACTGGTATTTTGTCTAAAACGACCCCAGTTTCCTTTCTCCGTTTTTGCCATGCTTCTTTCACTCTGTCCCAGTGCTTTCTCAGTACCTCCCTCCTCTCTTGTTATTGATCCCAAGTAGTTAAACTCATTGTTGTGCTTTAGCACTGTACCATCTTCCACTTGAATGTTTACTTCATGTAGTACTTCTCTACTACTAATCATACCTCTTGTCATTCTAATGATCACTTTTATTCCTTTCCTTTCTTTTAGAGCTCCCTTCCATGCTAAAAACCTTTCTTGCAGTTCTTCTTCTGTCTTATAATGACTAAATCATCAGCAAGCATCAGTTCCCACAGTTCTTCATTGTTCCTTAATTCTGATGTCAGTGTCTATAACGACAAGAAACAAGAATGGACTCTTAGCTGATCCCTGTTGGAGGCCAGCCTCTGCAGGGAATGCCTCAGTCTCCCCATAGTTTGTCTTTACAGTGGTTCTTGCCCTCTCATACATAATCTTCACTAACCTTACCCACTTCTCTGGTACTCCTCTTTTTCTCAAGCACCAATAGACTCCTCTTTATTGGTACCCTGTCATATGCCTTTTCAAGATCCACCAAACACATCTTTTAGATTGTTTCCATCTAATAAAATTATAAAGTACAGTAGCAGAACTGGAAACAAATTAATAGACAAATAAACTCTTCGCTTTGTAAACATGTTTAAATTTGTTGTACCTTGATATTTCTTGACTTAGAGGGAAAAGGGTAGGACTAATTTTATGGACACTTCTAGCAACTATGCAATTCTATGTTTACCATTAATCATGTGTGTAACTGTTGTGAAACTCATTTACTGATATATACTTTATTGATCTTTTCAGGTATGTTTATCCTACCATTGAAGAGCTCTCCGAAACAGTCACTTGTGTCAAGAATCATTTTCATATACGTAGCTTTATTGGTTTTGGTGTGGGTCTTGGAGCCAATGTGCTTGGACGATATGCAATCAAATATCCAAATGACGTAAGTTATTATGGGAGCAATGTGAATTTTAGTTTCTTTCTTACCTTATTGTTAAGGACTTTTTGGTAGTTTTGGTCAAATGTCTAAAGTATATTGTAAATTTATTATTTCAAGGCCCACATGTGAACTAAAATGTTGGTGTGATTGGTTTTCCCCTCAAAATTTTCTTAAACATTTCCAATGTAATAATACTTGCCAATATTTAAATTTCCACATTATGATAATTTATACCAAATTCCAGACAATTCCCAGGTATCTGCAGGCTTGGTTAATGGTAATCTGGTTTTACAGCACTTGTCTAGCATTATAAAATTGGAGGTTTTTAGATTTCTGGTTATTGTTGCCAATAATAATTATGCGCGAACCCCTGTAAATTGCTGAGTTTTGGTTAATGATGATTTTCACTTATCATCAAACCCGTCTGAACGGGGCACCTGCTGATAACCGGGAACTGCCTGTGTTTTATATTTTCATTTAGTAATGTTTGCAAATGTCTTCCTTTGGTATTATCATTAGTATGTAGTATTCTCATATGTTGCCGTGAGATTATATAGATTGGAATGTATCAGGTATCATCCTCGGTTACCAAATTTTTTTTACCCTCAAGTTTATTTGTATTCACAGGTTGATGCTTTGGTCTTAGTGAACTGCTCATCTACACAAGCTGGTTGGATTGAATGGGGATACCAGAAGCTTAACATTCGACATCTTCGATCGGGCACCATGACCACTGGCACTGTGGACTACCTCATGTGGCATCACTTTGGTAAGTGAAAGGGTCATGTTCATTAAATAAGAAGCTATGACTGAAAAAAGGGTGAGGAAATAATGATTTGCTAGTGTGTGACTGCACAAGGCTTATCATTTACTGTCAAATTGAACTGGCATCTGACAAGACTGGGTCCCACACAGGTAACAACAGAGAATGGGGAAAATGTATTAAAATTGGTGGATTTAATGGAAGTGCAATGTAACATTTAACTAAGATTATTAATACATTAATCAGAAGATGGTTACACAGGAGCTGAAAGCACTGACTCCGTAGCACTGAGGTTACGTCAATTAACAAATCATTTAGTGCCACCATGAAAACCCCAGAAAATGTTAAGCCCTATTGCCGTTGACATTTTTATACTGGAACATATGTTGTCACTGTATTAAGACTTTATTATTAAAGGAATATTAATGGAAAGAGTAATTAGATTTCATAATTTTACTGAGTGGTTTGGAATTTAGCAGACATTATCCTTATGAGATTCCAGGGGAGTCTAAAACTTGTATGTAGTGCAGTAGTTTGTTTTGATTTCCCACTTATGAACTTGGCAATACGTAATTTCCTTTTAGAGCTTGATGAAATGTTTCATGATGTAATGTTGATTCTGGTCTCGTTTTGAGGTTGAATATTTATATTGTTTGTATTATGCTTAAAAAGGAAAACAGCAAAAACAAATAATTCAGGACCTGTTGAACTTGGAAAAAAACAGAAATTGCCTTACCTTCCTTGATAAATATTTTCCTGTAAAATTGAATATGCACTACTTTTTTTCATTTAAAAGTGCGTATATAGTAAATTTCTGCGATATTTTATTGTTTTATCTTTTATTGCTATAGAAAGTCAGGTAAAATTGGTAAAGATTATGATAGTACATTTGAACAAACCCAGCTTTTGGGGAAGATGAATCAGAACCATCCCCTAGTGCTACCTAACATAAAAATATTTTCCCCTTTTTTAATTTCTATAGATGACATTTGAACAAACAAAACAAAAATTGCAAGATAGTCTTCTGTAAGGGACTGTTACATATGCCTTAAACACTCTGGGAAACTAATTAGAAACTGCCTTTACCAATTTCTATACATTTTTCACTTCGACTGCTATTTTCATAATTGTTTTTATAAGCTTGGAAAATAATACGAGTCTGAAAAGCCGGATTTGTCTCAATACAGCTTATGTATTGTTATTGGGTCACTGTTGATGATTGGTTGTGTTTTTCCTGTAATGAAAAGTTAATAGAATTTATTTTCTGCAAGACTGAATTGTAGTGGTTTTTGTATCTTTTGTGAACTCTCGAATGGATGAATATTCTTGAATTATTTTTTTGCATTCCAGTACACAGTGATTTTATTATAATTCCTAGTGTCAAAGATATTGTAGTTATTTTTCATGGTATAATATTTTTCATTTGTGTTTTATGCTCTCCTGTTCATTTTTGGGAATGGAACATTTTCCCTTTTGTGTAAAAATTGTCAGTTCATAAAATTTTTACTTTATTTTATAGGCAAAGTGGAAGAATGCAATCAAGACTTGGTGGCAGTTTACAGACAACACTTTGAAAAAGCTCTGAATGCAACTAATTTGGGCCTACTTGTTGATTCATACATTAGACGTACTGATCTTAACATTGTACGAGAGCTTGATCCCAACAAGAAGAAGGTAAATGAATTTCTCTTTGAGTGAGAAAGGGTAGATTAAGTGGATAAGAGGTTTAATATTGATTATTTAATTATCAGGTTTATGGTTGTATCAGATTGTTTAATAATTTATTTGACATCCAGATACTACGCATGTCTTCAGGAATTTTAGAAAAACCCTAATGTTTGTATGACTTGGCTCTGAAATTTTTTACATAGTAGTATGTACATACGATAGAATTGTTCTTTATTTTTCAAGTTAATTGAAAAAATAATTTAACACAAGGTTTCCAGCTTGTCAGGGAGAAGGGTGATAACATCAGGTATTTTTTTTTCTTTCATTGGTGTTTCATAAAATGTTGTCAATTGTAGGGGTAAGGACAAAGGTTTTAAACCTTTGAGAATTGCAAAGGTAGGCTAAAAGTATAAGGTCTTTGCTTCAGTATTAAGGTGGTATTTGTTGGACCTTGTCTTATTCTTTAAAAAATTGGTGCTTGTATAGTGACTTTCATATTAAGAAGTCTTCGTTCATCCCCTCTTTTCTCCAGGATGTGCGAATGATCCGTTGTCAGGTACTCAACATCACTGCTAACTTTTCTCCTCATGTAGATGACACAGTTACTTTCAATGGACGTCTTGACCCCACTTTAACTACTTGGATGAAGGTTAGTAAAGAAGAGAAGTAACTTATAGGGAAAATTAATCTACCCTGTGCAAAAGTTCACCAGAGTATTTCAGGTTTATCCTTTTTTGGATTGGTCACTTTTTTTTTTTTTAAGACCCGTGGGTATTTGAGGAATCAACCCACAACTCAGTCCTAAAATGCAAATATTGCAGAACATTTAAAATTACATTTTTATGCATTCAACTTACCTGTCAGATATATACTTAGCTATAGACTCCGTCGTCCATAGCTAAGTATATATCTGCCAGGTAAGTATGCATAAAACTTTATTGTATCATGACAATAACATATTTATATTAGGCACATCTGGATAAAACAGTTATAGTCTTGAAGACAGATCTGCTTAAAGAAACCCTTGGAATCCTCAACATCTTCATTTTATGTAACTGGTAAATTTCTAGAAGTTGTAGTTTATTAAGTATAGCTTGGTGAGACTAGATTTTAAATTGATGGTCTGGTTAAACTATTTCATTTGATATAAACAGTGTTTTATGAAACAAGTATTCAGTGCAGCTTTTATGTGGCTGATGTAGACTACTTCAATTATTGTATCTCACTTAATTTCATCATATAGTAGTCTGGGCTAAATACAGATTTAAAGACCACAATTACTGCTGCACATTGTTCAGAAAACTATTCCAGAAATGTTTTATTTGTCTTGTGATCCAAAGTACAAGACATGTTCAAGCATACTTAATGCATATTCAGAATTCCCAGTTAGTATATGTAACCTTAATTTTTTACCATTGTAGTACTGTACCAAAGAAAATGTTACAGATGTATGTAGAAGTTGACTGCACTATCTTTAATTGACACTGAGAAGAAAGAAACAGGTCTTGTGAAAGAAGACTTTCACAAGTCAGTACAACAGCATATTCTATTAGTTTGTAAATTATGAATTTTGTATATGCAACTTACCCAGTAATTAAATAGCTATAGTTTCTAACTATAGCTATTTAGTTGCTGGGTAAGTGTATATACAAAAAGTTATTTTATCATGAAAATGTCATATTTTGCCTATTGTTTTCCATATTTGATACTGGAATGATAGGTTCACTCTATTATGAAGTGGATTTCTGCCATTTTTAGTCATCAGTAATTAGTTTTTCTTTTAGAAAATTAAACAATTTATTTTAATTCTCATTTGCTGATGGTAATCCACTAAGTGAATTTTTCCTCTAGATCCAGGATTGCGGACTCGTCATTGATGAAGCCCCAGGCAAAGTCGTAGAAGCTTTCCGTCTCTTCCTCCAGGGTCAGGGCTATGGTAAGAATTTTGTTCATGGTTTGTTGGATTTTGATTTGCTGTTTTTATAATTGAGCAGGTAATGATGGGGGACCTCCTTGCAAAATGCTAGTATTGTACAATTGCATCTGTTTTTTATATTTTTAATTTTATTATAATTACGTATCATTTTAAAAACCTAGTAGACCAAGAAGATAAAAATTTACCAATATAATAAGGTTTGGCCTCTGTCATTCATGTAATGTACGTATTTCTCTCTCCTCTTACCCCTAGCAGTTCATCCAAGGCTTCGTCATGTTATATAGACATTGCATACTTAATGCTTATTTTATCAATGCATTACGACCATCAAACCTCCATTTTTTATGTTAGTCCAGTATTAAAGTTTGCTTGTTATCTCAGGGTATGTCACATGTCACTGAAGCCCTGGGGTTGAGAACACTAGGAATACCACTCTAAAGTTTGTTTTCCCAGTTTTGGTAAAGGATAAGTAATAATGCAAGCTTAAATTTATCAAAAAGTGGCTTTATATTACATATTGCAGTAGTACAATATTTATTCATATTTTTGGAATCCTTAAACCTCCCTTTTTTTTTGTGTACCCTTTAACAGGTACATTCCAATTGAAAAAAAATTCTTTGCCTTGGCTGTTGTGTTCTAGTTCACAACTGCTATTGTTATTGGGGAGCAAAGAGGTTAGAGCAATGGATATATCACTGATTATGGCATGGGTACTAGAGATAAAACTTGAGTGCTGGACTAACACTGAAGTGGGAATTTGTTGCTATTATATTTTGTATTGGTATAATATACTTAATGCATATAGAGCAAGAGTGCAGAAATTGTGCAGTACAGTTAGCACTTTTATGCTGTTGTTTTGGAAGAAAAGTGTTTAATGGAATACTGTTTGGTATTGCAGGAGCATGCCGTCTTTGTACTTGTAGGTTATGACCGTGTTACGTAGGTTTTTGTATTGCTATTTATTTCCTACATAGCTGATTGTTAGTAACATTTAAATTCTCATAAATTTTACTGCAATGCATTACTGTAATTAGAATGCCTATAAAATAGAGGTGAGGTATAAGAACTGTTGCAATGTTTAGTATCAGGTAGCCACTTACACTTTTTTTATTATTATTATTACGTATTTTGAGTTTATAATTTTAGTGGTATTGATGCTGCACAGTACTAATGAATATGAAAATAAGGTCCCTGTCTCATTTATTATTATTTACCTTTTAAGTTCTCACAAAGGTGGTTCAGCATCTGACCGTATTGTAATGTAGTATGTATCATTTTTGGTTCATCATTTCTGTATTGGTTTATTTCTATTCTTTTACTATTTACCTTACATCTGGCATAATTTTAAAGTAAATAGAATATGTGGAATATGTTATTTGTTTTAAATACTTAGCATTGTAACTGTAATTAAATACACTTTTTCAGTGGCAAACATAGATAGATGTGTTTTTAGAGTTGATGTAAACTGACATAAAAAGACCTTTCATTGCACAGGGTAAATACTTATGGGTTGCTATGTTTGATTTAAGAAGTTTTGTGAAGGTTACACTTAAATTTTAAAATATGCTTCATATTAAGCCCATTCTTTATAAATAAGCCCACATAAATGGTCTTTTAATATTCCAGATGCTTCAGTCTTTTGTTTAATAGTCAGAAGAATGGTACTATTACCTAAGGGCACACAGGTCTGAGAATTCCCAGTAGTTAATTCCCATTTCTCATGATTGTGATGCAGTACACAGCCCATTGAATTTCCCAGATTGCCTTAGTGTAAATGACTAAAGTTACATAAGTTATGTAATTCATCTCCTTATTTTACTAGAGTGGTTAAGAACTAGTCTTTCCCTCCTTTGAGGGTGCTAGTTATTAAGAAGTGTTCATTTTAATTCTAGGACATTTACCAGCTTAATCTTTCCTACCTAAAATAAGATTTCAGCTAGTTATAGTAGTGGGCTTTTGGTGTCACAAACCCACAGTTTTAATAAGTTTCTTGCAAATCAAAGATTGATACAAAGTGCTTCTTCTCAGCCTTGCGACTCATTGTAACCAATAGGTCAGACTACACAAAAAGTGAGGCAGCTGTTTTGGACACTGAGGTTTATATGCACTTTTGCTAAGTCACTGGTAATTTCCTTATGTCTATTAAACAAAAGACTCTTGTATTAGAGACCTTCAAAGATCACATAGGTAACCTAACTAGAAATATTGGTTTTGTAAGAAAAATTTTTGAAAAACTAAACAGTTCTATTACTGGAACTTAATCCCATTCACTTAGAGATATGAGAAGTATTTAGTTTAAGTATTGTTTGGGGATTTTGATCTGATCTTTATAGCTTGTAGTTTTAATTTTTAGGATCATATGATAAAGAAACCTTTTTTTAGGAGAACAAGTCAGATGTTGATGTGGGTCTTCAACGAGGTTATGAAAAATGTAGCTAGATGATTTTTGTTAATCCTTGGAAGTTTTGAATTGTGATCCTTACTTTTGCCATGCTGTGGTTCTGTTTTATGACTTGACTTTAGTCTGATATTTGTGCAGTATGAATCTTGTAGGTTGAATTAACCCATGGGTGCAGGCATAACTGGATTCATTTTTACTAGGTTTTTTTTTTATGAAGGTAGTAAATTTGCAATCCAATATTTCTTTCTTGCAAGGTATGACTGCTTGAGTTGTTCTGTACTTCAATGTTCAGTCCTCTCAAAGGATACTGTGCATGTTCAAAAGTTACAAATGGTTTGCTTTCCTCATGGTTTTCATATACAGTATATTTTTTCAAATTATCCCCTGGTACTTGCAGAGGATATCACTGGTAGTATGCAGTGCAGAGTCTCTAGGTAATCCATTGAGTATTAAAGGTGTAATTACAACCAAATAGTTGTAAATACATTGTTTCAAACATTAACACGTTATACTACTCGCAAATAAAAACAGGTTTTGACTGATTGCAGTGTTAAACATATGGATGGTATGGAAAGTGTCTCATTTCGTACTGTGTATAAAGTTTTCTTATTTAGGTTCAAAAAGTTCTGGATTATAAAGTTGTGCTCTTATATGAGAATTGAGTACAACTATGAATTGTAAGGATTGACCTTATTATTCAGTATTCATGTGGATAAGTAACTAACCCTGGTGCCCCACTTGCTATTTCTAGAAGTTGGCTGTGTATGCAGTACTGTTTGTTTTATATGAATGTGTGCGTATGCAGTGATGTTTGCTTTGCTGTAAGCTTGTCTCTCTCTTTTGATGCTAGGGTATTAACTTCTAGGTTTTAAATTGTATACATTTACTCTTGGACTCCTCTTTAGTATGTTCAATCCACTTTAGCATTCAAATATTAATTGCTGTTTTATTTTGCTTTGTATTGTCTGAAGAGTAATGACTGAATTTTTTATTGCAAACTTTGATAGTTCTTGTCATATGAACTGGATTGTTTTATTCTCAAATTATATTCATGTTTATGTACTCTTCTCAAAAATTGCTTAAAAGAGCACATTACAATTTTTTGCAAGTGAATGGCTCCTTTTCATATTCTTGATGCTCATCATTAGGTCTGTCAGCAGGGCAGGTTTATTGTTTTCATGGATGAGAATTTATCAGTAGTAAGCGACAAAACACTCCAGACATCAAAACAAATCCATCAATAATTGTGCATTGAAGATTAATTTGGAAATATTGGTACTAAATATTCAAATACTTTTAGTAATGAATTACAGTTAATCTTTTGTGACAGGAATTTTTACTTTTTTAGTAATTTAATGGCAGTGATAAGAATCTAAACAGCACAATACCTTTTGAGCCCAGGGTGAATAGTGTTTGGTCGTTAGAAGATTAGAAGCATTCTTGCTACAATAGTATAGTATTTTGATGATGCAGGGCCTTTAAAGTGACATATTTCCATATATGACAAAATTCATTTGATTTTGGAGAACATGAATGAAGAGGGGACTCTTGGATGATATTGTAACAAGATTGAGATTCATTAGGAAACCTTTCCCTGTTACTTTGAACAGAATACTTGAAGTAGGTTAGAACAAATTTTTTTAAACCTAACTCGGCTACCTTCAACAGAATACTTTAAGTAGGTTACAAAAAAATTTTTTTTAAGTTTTGACTTTTTGTAAACTAGTTGCATATGAATATTTTGAATGATCAGTTTATTTATGGTAATGTGAGAGCTGTTTGCGTGTCAGAGTGGATTGGTCTTGTTACAAAATGCTTTTTGAACAGAAAAATACAACTTTTTCTGTGTTACATATTTTTCAGAACTATAGCTATGTCACTATTTTTGTTCTTTTATAGTAATGCCTTTTTCAGAATGCTCTGCAGTTCCTGTTTACTATAATATTTAACATGGATGTTTGCTGGTGTTTATTCTTATTACAATCTTTTATCTTTTTTATATTCTGGTCTTCTAGGTTCTTGTCTCTTCAGTACTGATAAATTTGGCTTAAGATCTCTGCAGTTGCCAAGTAATTTAGAGCTTTTGCTTGAATTAATACTGAACAAAGGCTTGTCAATTAAGATAGGTGTACAGTACAGTACTGCAGTCCTGTAAAAATTTCATTGCTAAAAAAGTTTTCATAAAGCTTTGATTGATTGGTTGAACTATGCTATATATATACATTGATGTCCCATGATGGTAAACATTAATTTCCCCTGACCCCAAAGCGGTGAGTGGGTCCCGTCGGTCTTCTGCTGTGTCGATTGGAGAAGGTAAATCGTGTTGAACGCATCACCCATCATCAAAAACAAGCTTTGTGTAAGTTTCAGTTTATTTGAAGCAGCATTTGAACTAACCATACTACATGTCATGCTGCCTCATAAAATGACACCATACCTATAGCCGTTTAGTACATGGTTTCCCTCCCCTCCAAAACTGCCTTTGATGTTTCTTTATTGCAGTTGCTGTCTTTCTTTTCTTTCTTTGTTTTTTTTTAATATGTGCCATATTTAATAGGGTTGCCAGTTGCTTTTGCTACTTTTGAACCTGAATTTTGGATGAATTTTACCATCAAGATTTTTTTATTAGAAACATTACCTCATGATTTTATGCTATCTTTTTTTTTTTTAACTTGACTGATTTTATTCTGTGATTTTTATGACTCATAAATTCTTTTGAAATTACAGATAAATGATAGGCTAGTAGCATTAGTACATCTATTTTATCTGTGAGGACCACTTCCCTTTGAATGGTGTGATTATTCCAACAGTGCTCTGTTGCAATTAAAAGTATAGCCTTTACACTTTACTGAAGTAAAGTAGAAGAAATATTTAGCACATGCTTTCTTGTTTACATGAAAAACTAAATTTTGTTAGATAACAGTTGGTAAACTACTAATAATAGCTTACCTAACTTCAAAATGGCTGTCAGACCACACTATTCAGTCAAATCTTTTGTACCTTGTGATTGATAGGAATGAACAATTAGCTATTGAACTCTTCTGATTAACCAGCCATTAACTTCTAAAGCCATGCACACATTAGTGAACTTAAAGCAGCTGTAGCTGTCGACTTGGAATTCATTACAATTTATTAATTAGCATTTGTGGAAACTTTGAAATTGCTAACTAATCGGTAGCTGATGATGACTGTACTTGATGCTGACAAACCCCCACAGTGATTTGCAGAATTGTGGTTTGACTTTTTTCACTTAGCATATCCATATGACATTGAACATTACAAGCCATTAAATAGTATAGATGGTGACAATACACATAACAACCATTGAAACTTCTATCTTGGACAGTCAGGAAATAGATTTAGGTACATGGAGAAAACTCCTTATTCACTCCCTTAAAAAGAAACTTCTCCCTTGAACAGAATTAGTTTATTTGGGCGATGAGGGCCAAAATGTAAAGGCTATTAGCATGTATTTGTATATTAGGATTTTTTGCAACATCAGTAGTAAGTTGAGAATGAATTATGGGGTAGAGAAATAATTGAAAAAGTGAGTACTGCAGTAAACTCATTGCCATGGTGTCATGCACCTCATTTTTCATGCCACAAGTCTTGTTATTAGTCTTAATTCACCCTCAAGAATCCCATTTGACTGATATGTCAATATTTCAGTTGTTTTTGCTGGTTATTAATGTGATACACTCATTTTATAAATGAGGGTAATAATATTGAATTAATATTAGGTTTCAACAGTCATATTTCTAACAACCATTTGGTGCATTGATTCCTTCATGATGGTTTCTTGATACCGTAGGTACTAGTGAGTGAAATTGTCTTAAGCGTTAGGCTGCCTCTTTTTGGCAAAAGTCACATAAAAGCATGTGTTAATTATTTATATTTTGAGGAAATTGTTTCAACAAACATCTTTGATATAAAAACGAGTGACTGCATAGTCATCAATCTTATGATTAGAATATAAGCCACTGCTGCCTTTGTACTGAATGGTCACATCATCAAACCTAAAAATTTTAATTTATCATTATCCATATGTAATGTGCTTTAGTTGGCAAATGTTTAATGCTAATTATTTTATTTATACAAATGCAGTATTTATAATTCTCTTCCTAATTGGCAACCCTGTTTTTGGTAGGACTTTCCAGCATGTGGAGGAAGTCAACCTTTGGTTGGCTTTTTCGTTTCTGTTGCTCTATAGTAATTTTGGTTGGTCACATTCTCTTTATTTCTTGCCTTTTTTCTCTTCCCTCCCAGTCACTCTGATATTCTTTTATTTTCATTGTTGACTAATTTCTGGCAAATTGCACTTCATCCATCCATCATCCAATTGTAAGAAGCCTTGCAAACTAATTACTAGCTGTTGCACTGTTAGTCAGTTTGCTTAGCACCAAGAGTAATTGAGGAAATATAGTTGTCAACGAAGTCTTTGCTTAAAGTTAGTGGTTTTGATGAGGTTTCATGCATGTTTGAAACTTGAAAACGTGCAAATGATGCATACTGAATGGATGCTTGTTCTATTTGTATTAATGGTGAATGGATATCTTGTTTGACTATTCTGATTGACCATAGGTCTACAAAAGCTATTAAGATGGCTCATTTTTACATCAGTTTTCATATTACTATCTCACTCTGCAAGTACAGTATTCGCCCTCCAAAGTTTTCTTATGCTCTATTTCAGATCCTAAAACACATTGGTACATTAGAATTTTTTACCTCATAATGGCATGATCCAGTGCTGATGGGTTAGAAATTACTCTGACAGACTTGGCTTGAAAGTACTAATCCTGGGTAATGTTATTCATTTTCATCTATAGTGATGCTGTCTGACCTTCAAAGTTTTTCCTGAGACATAACCTTTCATTCTTTGTACATGCAGTGTTCATAATTTTTAGAGGTCTCCTGTTCATTATATGGTTGGAAAATAGTGTTGTAAAGGGCCACCTCAGAGTAATATTCATTATGATATTCATTATACTAAAGTACTGTACAGTATGTATATGATTTTCAGGTGAACTGAGTAAAGAACTCTGTTCTTGGTGTAATATATGAAGCTTTATTAATGATTGTTTATCCATGCTAATACTGTACATGGGTGTTAAGTGTGATGCTAGTGCACTTAGTGTTTGCTAGGCTCCAGTTATTTCAATTTTGTTTTTACAAAATGCAAATAACAATATACTTTTGCCAGTTAGTGCTATTTTTGTTTATATACAATTGCACTAAGAAAGATATGATTAACAGTTTAGTATGGATAAGGGGTTACATTGCACAATTATTACATGCAAATGTATTTCCAAGAATGAGAGAACCTAATTTCTTCTTACATATGTTCCATGTTCTACAGCTGTTACTGATGAATTGTGAAGTTCTCTGAAAAAACTGCCAATATCTCTGGAATTCCCCACTAGATATAAAATGTAAATTTGTCTAGTGGAAAAAATCCCTCCTGATGAGAAGAGTGAAATAAATACTATATATTAAATAGCTGTTCAGTAACAGTTGTTTTTTGAACTTGGACTTCCTCCTCTGTTTCATGGTTTGTAATGGGTGAACCTAACTCATGCAAATAAGCCAAGTGTTTTGTAACATAGGTAGTATGGATTTTCATGACAAAAACATATTAAGAGGAAGTGGAAAACGAGTCTG
>NC_087207.1:26245446-26282946 GCF_015104395.2 Macrobrachium nipponense | reverse complement strand
TCCTGTAATTTTATTCAAAAATTTTATTAGAACAAATAAAATTGAATGCTTTCAGAGTACAAGTGTAAAGATACATACACAAAAATAATGATTTCAAGGTACATGAGAAGCATACTGGTAGTATAAGTTTTCATACAGTCAGGATTAGTTGTTTACAGCAGTTAAATTGAACATGCACTGCATTACAAAGAAACCTTCTTGAAAATGTTCATGAAATAAACCTTATCCAGTTCATTTTTCATATTATAATCTGTTCATGGAGGTTATGATGCTTACTCTCCTTTCATTGTACAGTTCATGTGATATGTACATAGTACGTACTGTACTTTTTTGACATTCTTATCTCTAAGCTTGGAGTATGAATGGGCACAAAAGCCATTAGTAATGTGCTGAACTCCAGAGGTACAATTTCATTCTAGTGTTACTTATTCATAATAAAGGCGCGTTAGATTGCAGATACCAGGTACTTAAGCGCGTATTACATGTCAGGGTATTCAATCTTGTTTACAAGTGAGGGTGAGTTAATTTCCAGGTACTTGTATTGCCTTTCAAGATTTATTTTCAAGTCAGAAGTGGTATTGAATGTTTACGAATGTTTATCTTTTACTGTTTACTTCATCTACATAATGTATGATTGCTGACTTTTGTTAACAATAGGCACAACAGTTGCAAGAAAATATATCTGTATATCTGTATTTGAGTCAGTACCCTTCATATAAATGTGAACATGTATAATTTTGTAACAAACTCCATTTCAGAGTACACTGAAATGACAGTTAATTGCATAGTGTATATATATGTAGAGTAGTATTAACTAACAGATAATTTAAATGTACCATAGTTTTAAATTCTTTTACAACCTTGTATTCTTTCAATGTTTACAACAACAATCCCCTCCCAGTTGCAGTTAAAACTCTTGGACTTGCATTGAAATGGGAGTTATTTTGTTTTACTGTAGTATATAACCTTTCTTTTATTTACATCTGTGACATTTTGAAGAGCGTTCATTATAATATAGATATGCATATATATATATATCTCTCTAATTTATATAGTGTACATTTACAGTTGTCAATGGTAATGCAGAGTGGTATACTATACTACATTACTGATTTCAATGCCATATATTTCCACATTCTGATCATAACCTTTTTCTTAGAAGTTTAAAAGAATATACTAGTAAATTTATGTAAAAATAATTTTTAAAACTTTAGCTAAATTAATCATACTGTAATTGGAACAAGATTTAAGTAATTATGGTTAAGACATCCATAGCTAAGTAATGTCAAATACTGAACAATAAACTGCTGCAATTATTTAAAAACCAACAAAATTCATCCCAGTGGTAATTGAACAATATCTTGTTGTTTTTTGTGTATGCAAATTTGCATTTCAAGTGGCACAACTGTATATGACATATTAATACTTACAGGCAGTGTACATTGCCATATTTACTAGCATGTTCCTTCTTGCTATGCACGAAAAAGATTTTGCTATAGTATTTAGTAGTATATAACTAACACCTTGAATATCCATTTTGTCTACACATCACATAGAGGAAATTAGTTTTTAGCAGTAATCACCAGAATGTATTCTAAGGATTGCATAATAATGCCTGCATTTTGTTAATAGCTAGAGAGTACATAGCTAATGATTTTTAAAGGCAATGGTTTTCATTGCATGTGCATAGATTTTCTTTGATTCTTGAAATGGTCTTAAGTCCGTGCTCTTCAAATTACAAATCTGCATCAGCACAGCAAAATTTTAAGAATCTCAGCAATGTTAGACTTTCTTGGGAAATTTTATTCATGTAGAGTACTAATTGGTACAGAGTAGGGATTTAAAAATTTTTTTTTTTTCCCTCCATAATGTGTTCTTTGGGCTTATTACATCCCAATATTAACATTACAACCTTATTTTTGATATAGGTGCAGTGATTTCCAAAACCAGTTTGTCCCCCTGAACTATACATAACATTAGTATACTAAGCTATAAGGGAAACGGGTTAAAATTAAATATGTAGTGCATGTATTGGCAATTACCTTGCTTTACAAAAAATTGCCAATTTGTGCTCCCAAGCACAGTAGGGAATCCTGTTTAACTTACTGATAACCTCTTGTTGGATGGCTTAGTTAAACCTTATGCTTTGGAAAGATGACCTTTAAGCCAGATAAGAAGGGTTCATCTCAAAGCTTTAATACTGCAGATTGCTACTTTAATTGAAAAATCTGAACGCTGTCATTTTCGTAGAGCATAATTTGAGGCTTCTCTTGTAATTAACTCAAGATAGTACCCAATAGGCATCCTGTGTTTTACTCAGAACTTTAATTATAGACTAAAATGACACATCCTCTTTACAGTAATCTTAGAAAGGATATAGGAATGAAGAGAGATATGGAGGATTAAGTTAGGTTATCCCCAGTGTTAGAACTGGACTTGAAAGGATGTTTCTAAGTCATGAGATACTTACCAGACTTTTGAAATTAAGATGTGTACAAAAATTAATCGTCACAGTGGTAATATCATTCAAGCCTTAATGGCGGAGGGAACTGGTCATGACTTGAACTAAAGCATTCTTTAGTAAAACCTTGTGCAGATACATAGTAGTTGACACAAATGGGAAAATTGCAGAAAGATGTTGTTATGGTTATATCAAGAATGAATGACTAGCCTCATGAGACAATGGTCTAGACACGTAACTTGATGCATCCTACAAGCTGATGATAACAGTCTTGTAGTCAGGACATGATGACAGGCAGATATGTTTCTATTCTTAAACATTTTTGTTGCCAATAGGTAACTTAACAGTCGGTCAGTCATAATTGAGTCCTACTTTACTATTTAAAACACAAGTTGGAATCCCACATCCAGAAATGTTAGCTTCTCATTGTATCTTGTAGTTTTCTAAGGAGGTCTTGCTGAAGGAGAACTTAATCGCTTGATTTGTCATAGCACAGGTTGTGATTAACTTGGCTGAAACAGCAGGAGAATGCTTGCAAACAGATCCAATAGCCAAGGGTACAGTAGGCTGGCACTTGACACTTTCTGACGACAGAATTGTCTTTGCACATCTGGATTGAAAGGTTTGGATGAAGACTTCCTTGCCCACTGATCATGTTAGATTTGAAAGACAGTATTTATTGGTCTGCTGAGAGCAGATTTGTCCTTCCACAAGTAGATCCTTATTGCTTAAAAAAAGAAGAAAGAAAAAAAGGAAAAATGACTCCTTTCCCAGTGGATGTAATAGAGATGCCATGCACTTAAGTGTGCTCAGCAGTGTATTTCAGCCATCCAAAGGTGACCTTGGTCACCTTGAGGCCTTGGCAAGTATTATTAGTCCTGTTGCTGAAGGTTCCATTGGGGGTTGGATGTACTACCTCCTCATAGGTTGAGATTATCTAATATTAATTCCATTATGTTTAGCAACTGTCTGAGTAAAAAGCACCAACCCAGTAAGTGATCTTCATGCACAATCAAGGAGCATAAGTTTGAATGTCATTCTGTTGAACTACAGGCTTTTCACTTTTTACTGCTATGAGGGCCTGATGCAGTACAATTGTTATTTCAACCTGGGTTTTAGGCCAAGTGAGTTTTGTTTTATGCTATTACTGCCTCTGAAAGGGAGAAAGTTAACATTTGTTTTGATGGTACCTGCCAAAATTAAAGGTATCTTAATCATCCTGTACGTAAGTTTAGGAAATCTCACAAGACAACTAAAAAATTTTTTTATTATCTCTGGTCACTTGCCATATGCAGCTACAGCAAAAATTACAGTTGACAGCCTCCTCCAACCTCATTGTCACTTTTCAAAAGATTTACATCACCTTTAACTATGATTGAGACAGATTTCCTTCCCAGCACTGTGCAGGAAAATGCTGTATTTTGTAAATGTCCTCTTTATTCTCCCTGATTTTAGGAAATCCTATTGCTGGAAATGAGAACTTCAAAATTTGTAAAACAGTGGGCAAAATAAAACCAAATCAATTATCTCTTGTTCTCTTTGGGGAACCCATTGACGTTGTCTATGATGACTATAAGTGATTAGAGTTTATTCTCAGCATAATTCAGAGGATGAACCTGTTCACATCCCAAGATTCCAAGCAATAAATGATGTATAGTTCGAGAGCTTATCTGAGAGCACTTACAAGTTAGATGAAAACTGCTAAATTTAGATGAAAATAGGTGAAAACCTAGAAAAGATGAACTTGCAATCTTTCCAAGGTTTTCATCAGATATGCACAAGCCTTCTCTTACATTGAATTCTATCTTCTGCATGTAACAGAATGTGCATTTCTTGCAGTGAAGAATTATTTTTGGGCAAGTTGGGAGTTCCCCAAGGTGGTGAGACAACTTTCAAGTCACCATAGTTTATTTGTTTTTGTATTCTCAGCTTAAGACACTGATAATTAAGTTTGTACACTTGGACTGAGATATCTCTGCTATACATATCTAGGAGGGGGATGCAATGAGACAGTTTTGGTAATAGGATGACACACTTTAGCAGATGAGCTGTTAGCTTGTTCAAGATTTTGTAATACTGTACTTAAATATTTGTCTGACAAATTTGGTAACTATTTGTTTGCAGATGTCTACAGTTTAGTGGATATATATACGTATGGACATATGATTCTGGGAAAATAAATATACAGTATGTTAACAGCTAGGTAAATGTGTACTGTAAAGGATGTCTTTTGATCTTTAATTAAATATTATTGCTATATTTATCTACATATTTTAAAGATGAAAAGTACCAGAAAAAAAAATTGTATTCAAGGGAATGGCTAAGCTGAACACTAGCTAATAATTGTACTAGTATAACTGCATGTTTAAACCGTAGTGCTTGAATTTAATTTAATGGTGTATGTTACATTGCAATTTGTTAACATATATACATTCATTATTTTATCATGCACAAATCACACAACAGCTTTTAGGCTTGTATATTTTTAGTCTGACTCTTAGCAATTTATCAACAATTTTAAAGTACTGCTATTATGCTGGATATTGTATGATATTTGCGATATAACTTCCCTCTTATTCAATATAAATTGTCAGAGTAAACTGGACTATTAATTTCTTGTGTAGACATAATACTACTTGAATGTGCGGTTATTGGTGCTTTTAGTATCAGTATACTTTGCTGATATTAATTATATATTGCTACATTTATTTTTTCTCTCTTTTCAGCGGTACACAATCGAGGTTTTGGATCCCGACAGTCCTCTCTTCCATCACTTAATGGCTCCACAACAAGTGTGAAGGATATCCGTATTACAGAAAACCCACTGCAAAATCCAACTGTTTGAAGAAAATTCTGAAATTCTTTTAGGGAAACTTTACAAGTAGCAAAGGAGAAAATATTACAATGGCATAAATTCAACATATTTTCCCTTTATTTTGATGTACGAAGTCTTAGAGAACCGCAAGACTGATTATTTCAGGTTTTGTTATTTAGGCAACTTAGATATTACTTTTATCATGACAGGAAGTCTCTTACACTTTTTCTTTTATAATACGCATTTTAGACATTTATTTTTAACCCCTCTAAGTGCATGCATGTAGCAAAGTAGCAATTGATGTCTACAATATTTTATGTACTTCAGCTGACCTGGCAGAAGTAGCTCTGCTTTATTTCTTCTTTTTAAGTTTTAATTGAATGATGTAAAATGTCATGTAATGATGAAGTAATGTAAATCTACGCAAGATATTCAAATGTTTTGTTTTTCATTCCATGTAGATTAAAGATGGTCTTTGCATTACTAACCGTAGGCGTTTTTAGTTATAATTACTGGGAAATGCTGTATTGATAATACATATGTGTATTTTAGTTATAATTACAGGGAAATGCTGTATTGATAATACATACATGTAAAAAGAATCAAACTTTTGTAATAAAAGATGATCTGTTAATATTATAATATACAGTACTACGTACTAGCAAAGATAGAATCTGTAAAGTAACTTGTTCTTGAGGTTAGAATTGTGTCAAAGAAAGCTACTTTAACCTGTTTATGGCAAAGAATTATTCAAGGCAAAATTATCTAAGTGAAATTTTTGTACAGTATACATATATATATCAAATATATAAATTTTAAGTGCAACATACTCAGATGGAAGAATTATTTATATTTTTTATTGTGCCTATAAACAGATGTGGGATTAATTTTTGTTTACCTTGTTATTGTGATGCATTTGGTGATGTCTTCAACCAGTTTAAAACAAGAATTATCAGAAAAGTATAACTAATACAAAAACAGCAGAAATAGTCATTTGATTTTATTCAGGAGCTGTGCCGCTAGAGAGGCAATTGATCAGTAATTTCATGTTTTAGGCTCTCTTACTTTGCCTTAATGTTTCAAACTAAAAAGCACTGAAATCTGTCTGTATTCATTTGAGAATTTTACTCGGTGAACATCAATATAGGTAGGCTGACAAGAACCTTTAGTTACCCATCACTCCTTAAATTGTAGACCAGCCTTAGAGTGGAGATAGTTTGGTAGAGTCGTCACAATAAAAGGAAAATGAACATTCTAGAAAACCTTGTATTGTTCATCATAAGGTAATCTACTTTTTAAAATTGGCCTTATTTTTCTTTTGACACATTTAACAGCCAGGTTTATTTAGTCTGTTTGACACTCGACTTATAAAGGAGCTGTTTTTAATATAATTTTGAAAACTGATTGATCATGATTTGCATGTAGTACGACGAATGTGGGCATGGCCATTTCTGCCACTATACATCGAACAGTGTAGTCATTATGAATTATATTGTGCAATTTTTTTTTCCAAATAGTCTTTTACAGCAGCATGTAGTTATCCTTTTAGAAAACATATAAGCACGTACATTGTCAGTTACCATTCTTGTGTGCTTACGATAGCCTAGAAGATATTTGAAGCCTTAAGGAAAATGTTTTAAAATTTTTGGCTTCTCTACATTTAGGCAGCTTCCTTGTTCTTGTTAAATATAATTTTTTATTTAAAAGTCAATTCCACTTACCATTGTATTAGCAATGATAAACCTCATATTTATTTTAAGTTTCATCTAAAATGTTGGCAAGTTTACATGATACCTTTCTCAAGTATAGGAAAGAATAGTAATGTTGATGTAATAAATTATCATAGATACAGTAGCAGAGTAGCACAAATTGTAATATTTGCTACATGCATAGTTTGCCAGTATTGCTTTTTTAATTTGCAGAATCATGTACTATTCCATTGGTTCACGTGCTTCAAGTGAAAACCTACAGTGCTGATTGTTTACAGTTATGAGATATTATTTTTGTAAGGAAGGAATAGGCACACTGGGTGTTCATGTCCATTATTTTTTCATTTTTATTTACCAGGTGCATATGACTTCCATTTCCAAAGCCACTTCTGAATGAAATTAACAGGCTAGTCAGGACATTTTTAAGAATTTTATGAAGGACACAATTCAGACTGTTATACTTAGTCTTTGTTGGCCTTCAAAATCTGTATTTAAACATTTATTAACAGTTGAGAAAGTAACATTTCTTTTGTAATATTGTTGATTCAGTGAATATCAAGAATTCTTGCATTATAGAGTAGCAGTTGTTATCTGCCCTTCAGTCTGTAGACTGAAATGTGGTTGGCACTCGTTAAGCAAGCCTTAAAATTTAACAAAGGATCTATGTTATGTTCTCTCGCAGTTACATTAGCTATGAGCTTCTGGTAGAGAGCCCCATGCCTTGGCCGGTATTGCCTGAAAAGGGGACCTGGTGGCATCATTGTTAAATGAAGTTAGCCAGACTAAATCTTGGCATATCATAAAACAATAGTACTGTCGTTGTGTAATTGTGTATATATTTACAGTAGATAAAAAGTATCTTTCTAAATAAATGATCTAATTAATTACAGTCTAAAAGAAATTCCCCATTGTATTCTAGTTAATTTGGGGTTTATGCAGATATGTATACTTGACATTATGCAGTTACTTTTGAACTGTCCATTTAAGAATACGTACAATAAATAGCAATTTACATTAAATCATATGCCCACCATATCTCCCTTTTCTTGTAGGTAGACCTGCACTGTATATATGAAAAATTTGTATATATCTTTTTGGGAACATGGTTTCTGCTCATTTTGGTAATTTCAACTTGAACTTAAAAGTTGCGTCTGGTATTTTGGAGGTACAGTTTTTCATTACTGCTGTAATCCAGTACAGTTAGAAGCTAATAAATTTAAGTTTTTTTATTGCTTCTGGATTTGTAATTGTTAGGAAAAAATATGGTATTCATTTATTTTTAACTTTACAAAAAGATTTTGCTTAGTTCTCATTTTAGTAGTGTTTAATGGTATACAGTATAAGACCACATCATCAGAGAAGGATGGTACACTAAGGGTTGTGATTCCACAGTCTGCAGAGACCATAACTTGTGCAATAATCATTAAACACATATACTCACTGATGGTGCATTTTATTTACTTATCCTTAAAGCCATCAGCAATTTCTTTAATCAAATATTGCCCTGTTTTATGTTTGGAAAGTAAGAAAGGCCTTACTTTCCAGAATACTATATCAATTAACTAACTGATGTGATTATTGACAAGGATATTCGAAATGACAAATTTTTAATCACTTTCATATTTTTCATAACTAACCTGTAGTCTTAATGTTGAAATTCTCTAGCACCTGCTGGAGTCCAGTTAAAATAGCACAATGATTTTGGTGCCAACAGGAGACAGCCAATAGGAAGTGAAGGGCACTCCCTGCCTTGCTTAACCCAACAACACTGTGACACCAGTTTCTCTCTAACCGCTTTCACGGCTAGATGATGCTACTACCTTACACACAGGCAGTCCCTAGTTCTCAGCAGACTCGGCTAACAGCGTTGCAGTTTTATGGCGCTTGTCTAGCCCCATTAAATCTGCAACTAATGGCACTTGAGTTCCAGTTAGCACCATGAGGTGCCAATAATAGTTATGGCAACATAACATACCTAAAGGACGTGCCATTAGCCAGTTAATGGCCATAAGCACCATAAATCGCCAAGTTTTGGTTAATGGCAGTTTCCGCTTTTCTACAACCTGCTGAGAACTGCCTGTATCATCTAAGCAATCCTTTGCCTCCAAGGTGCCCGGGGGTTGGTAACAACCCTTGTTCTTGTTACATATTTAGCTGCTGTTGATACAGATCCCCATTCCACTTGTAGCAGTGCAGATCTAATGCGAGTGTTGTAATTTGTCTCCTGATCAGTGGGATAATTTCAGTAAGAGGAAATCGGTGGCTCTATCTTGGGTTGGCTTCTCATTCCCAATGGCAGCATATGCACAGATTCCTTCTTGTTCTATCTTCCTTGCTAAAATCTCCTGTCATTGCAAATTCTTCTATAGAAGATTTTACTGCCTCTCTTCTATTCGTCTATTACTTTTACTTCATCTTTAGGTGTTTCGAGAGGGGATTCAGTAGATCTTGCAACCAATGTTGCTGGCCTTGCTCTCTTGATTGGAAGACAACAATGAACATCTACCAACAGGAAAGAAATTTAGGAGAACCATTCCCTTTGTGGCCAAAGACGTGCTAACAAAATCATCCTTGTGATCTGCAAAGTTCACAATTAGTCGAGTGTTTCCTTAAAAACAGCCAACAGAGAAGCCTAAAGGTCTAGATTCGACTATTCAAGAAGGAAGGCATCAACTGCCCATGCCTAAGGATCAAGGCATGCAGGGCAATAAACTGGTAGTGTACTGTTCTGAGCAGTTGTGAACTGGTGATGTTTGGGTCTCCCTAAAGGTTCCAAGTCTTCTGGCAAACTTGAGGAAGAGGAGACTATCTGACTCAAGACCTTGCCTTAGGACAAAAAGATAAAAGGACTCGAGACCTTGCCCTAGGACAAAATGATAAAAGGACTCGAGACCTTGCCCTAGGACAAAATGACAAAAAGAAAGTCATTGCTGAACGCTGTCCAAAGGATTAGGTAGTTTCTTTGTTAGCCTGAACAAATTTCTTGATTTGTCTCCTTGTTGTCTTGTGTAAGAATATCGAGACTTGGCATAAGACTACTCTAAACTGCCAAGAGCTGTTACTCAGAATGGGCCCCCAATTTGCCTCCAAGACAACTGTGGACAGTGGAAAGGTTCTTGAGGTCTACAGGCCAACCCACATAGTTCTCAGTGGCGTGATCGGTATGATCGCCTACCACCTCGGTAGCCGCGAGTTCGAGTCTCGGGCATTCCACAGAGGGGTCAGAGATGTGTATTTCTGGTGATAGAAGTTCACTTTCGATGTTGTTCGGAAGTCACATAAACCCGTTGTCCCCATTGCTGAATAACCACTGGTTCCATGCAACATAAAAACGCCATACAAACAAACATAGTTCTCTACAGGGGTAGAAAATTGTTAGCCTATTTGTGTTGATCTTCATCTCAAGATAAACAACTGACTGGTTCAGAAAAGCATAGCTAATCAACTTTGAACAATGACTAGCGTTAGGCATTAAATATAATTCTCATTTTAAAAAAACAAATTGGTGAGAAATTAACTATTCGTCCAATTATGGGAGAACTACAGTACTCTGATACCAAGCAGATAAATCCAAACAGTTAAAACTTCAACTCGAAGGACTGAAGGAGTACCGGAAATAGAAGTACAGTGGAATCTGTTTTTGTACGTAATCCGTTCCAGAACGTCTCACTAACTATGAAACATACGAAAGCTGAAGCAATAATCACCAAAAGGAATAATGTAAACCCAATTAGCCCGTTTCAGGCACCCATAAATATTAAAAAAAAATACACTTTACAGAGAATAAACAGTTTTTTATACAGAAAATAATGAGAAGTAGTAAGTATAAATGACTATTGAAATGGATAAATAAACATTTAACATCACTCTTACCATTAAGGAAGACTCTTCTTAGCAAATGGAAGAGAGGAATGAGGAATTGTCATTAAAAGTTGGAAACACGGATTACAACATCTTTAATGGAATGATAACTCCACAAAATGTTTTACATCTCTCCACTTTGCAAACGTCCTTATTCACTGAGGTAGGCACATTATCTATGCCCGTTCCCCTTTTTAATTTTTCAAACCAGCCTCGGCTGGCCTTAATTTACTAACAGTAGCACTTGTAGTAGACATTTTCATACTGGGATCGGCTTGCAAAATCCTTGCCTTTTTACAAATTATCGCCTCTAACACTTAGAACTGAGAGTTCAAAGCTTCAGTTAAGGTTACATGTGTAAAATTTCTCCACTGAGAATGTGAGCCAGAACTCTACTGATGCGGAACTCTAAGAGTAATTTTCCAAATTACTCTTAGAGTTCTGCATCAGTAGAGTAATTTTCCAAATTACTCTTAGAGTTCCGCATCAGAAGAGTTCTGGCTCACATTCTCAGTGGAGAAATTTTACACATGTAACCTTAACTGAAGCTTTGAACTCTCAGTTCCAAGTGTTAGAGGCGATAATTTGTGAAAAGGCAAGGATGCTGCAAGCCGATCTCAGTATGAAAATGTCTACTACAAGTGCTGCTGTTAGTAAATTAAGGCCAGCTGAGGCTGGTTCGAAATATTAAAAAAGGGAACAGGCATAGATAATGTGCCTACCTCAGTGAATAAGGACGTTTGCAAAGATGCAAAAGAAGCTGTAGCTATGGTTGAGTAGGGCTACCTTATATGATTTTACACAACTGTTCTGTTCTTTGAAGACAGAGTTGTAAAAGGAATAAGACATTTCCTCCCATTAGCCTCGTTAAGTAGGTCGGTCGTCTTCAAGGAGTATTGTAACTATTATTATCACTATACCTTAATTGAATCCACTTGTCTGTTATAGATTGATATATCCACCCTTATGTCCCAAAATTTTGGCCACAAAGCTAAGGCCAGTGTATATCTTTAAGTAGGATAGCTGTTGCGTACTAAGTCTTGCATGTGAGATTACATGAAGTTCTGCTGTTCTACTGATAGCCACGCTTGGGCTGGCACCGTGTAACGGACCATTACAATTAAAGTCAACCTTTTTAGCCAGCTGTATTCATTACCCTCGCCACCTCGGGCCACCAACAAGATATTTAGAGAGAAAAAAAAAAGTACCCAATGGCAGAGGAAAACAGTAAGGTAGCCATGTTTTGAAGGTTTTTTCATCTTCACAATTGCCGAGAGACTGGCACAAACGAAGACTGGGAAAGGACACCTTGGCAATATAACAAATGTATTGTTTTCAGTGGCTAATGTTTTGTTACTTGATTATATGGAAGTGCATAGTCATTGCATAGCCCATTAGGGTGGCAGTATGCTTAAGCTACTGTGGTTTTGGTTGTCCTTTTGATTTGTCATGTAGCCTAAATTAGGTTATGCTGTTTTTGCTTATGACAGTTTTGTCACATTTTAAGGTAATTAGGCTTAGTGGTTTACAGATTGTATTATGGTACTGGCATGTAGTCTACAGATATGTTTGGTGAATAATTACCTTGTGCATTATATGTAATAATTAGCTGCTGTGCCCAGCATTGCTTAGGATAAAAAGGGTCATGCCGTCCATGATGACAACCCCTACAGGACGGATGATGCAATCACTTTCAGAATAAGTAATCACTTGGGATCCTGTCAAGCCAAAGAAGTTGTGAAAAATCCAGTTTGCTGTCTACTTCGAAAGTTGTAAAGAATGACGTGTTAAGGTCCCCTTATAAACAGCCCTCGAATTTTGGGTTTTGACTAAAAATTCCTGGGTGAGACTAAGGTAAAAATTTGGTAGCCTTAGCTTTCATAGTCTGGGCATGAATAACAAAAAGAAAGAAGACAGACAGAAATTGCCTTATATATATATATATATATATATATATATATATATATATATATATATATATATATATATATATATATATATATATATAATAAAAAATTAATGCATTTAACCCCTCCAAAATTGTTTCAATTGAGGTTGTGTTTACTGGAAAGAAACATTGATTATAGGAAGGTAATATATGTGCACCAGATTTGCCACATACTAAAACTTGTTTACATGAACAGTTGTTAATTTTGCTTAAGGCACTTTATGAAATTAAACCTTGCTAACAAAGAAGTTTACTTGCTTTCCAACAAAGAAGGAAAAACGGCGAGTTTGAAAGATTTGTATGCAGACCTGAAATCTTCGGCAAGAGATTGCGCGTGAGTTCCACAGTTGTTTATGGCTTTAGAGGATGAAGTTATTTTGCCAATTTGGTTGCTGAAAACTTAAGCTTTAAAGTCTATGACCTCTACTCAGGTTTATGAAAGGGTTTTGAATTTAGAGAAAGCTTTTGTTTCTGAGAAGTCACACCCTGTACAACAGGTTAAGTCATTTTTAAAGAAATCGGTTCCTAATAAACATTGTGGATACCATTATCAAAGTGTGAAATGTCATTTTACAGATAAGGTATGCCATCAGTGTCAGAAAAAGGGGCATTTAAAGCAAGTTTGTACAGCTGTTGTATGTGTAGTAAAAAGGATGTACATCCTCATAACCAAATATCCCATTGCTGGCTCGAGGTGGCAAGGGTAATGAATACAGCTGGCAAAAAATATTGACTTTAATGGTTTAATGGTATGTAATTATCCGTTACATGATGCCAGCTCAAGCATCGCTATTTACCCGTTCCTCCCGGATCACACCAACCCTCAATGCATCAACAGAACAGCAGAGCTTTGACATGCGCAATCTCATGCAAGACAATAGTACACTATAGCCTACCCTATGGCATTAGGACTATGTTACCTAAGGTATGTAAACATGGGATAGCTTAGCCAGCTTAATGTATTGTAGCCTATGTTGAATTTAGACCTATAAGCTTTATAACAATGCCTACAAAATGGAGTGATGTAGACTGAGCAGACATCATATCTACATACACATGCATTTATTATGTACATATATATCTACATATGCATGCAAAGACATTACACATATATGTATTACTCTTCCATTCAATGGGCTGTAGCACTAAAAATGAAATAGAGTGGTACCTGGTTTGTCGAACGTTTCATATGTCGAACTTTCCGTTTTTCGAACAAAATTTTCGAGAAAATTTTGTATCGTTGGTCGAACAAACGCTCATACCTCGAACTGACTGACTATCTAGTTTATACTTGTATTCGACGGCCTACTGGGTCTTATAAGTAAAACTGTATTAATTTATTTTTTCATTTACAATATATAGTTTAATGATAACAATATTCGACAAAATACAATAAAGTATAAAGCATTTAATATAAAATTTAGCTTTCAATAAAACATTCAGCATAAAAGATGTATAAAATCGTATGTAACCGGGGTGTCATCAACCCCAGCTGACTTGAGACTGAACGAGGGAGCGTTGATATGTTGAGGAGAGAAGAAGAGAGATAAAATATTACTATATGTATTTGAAAGCAATAACAATTCAAATAAAAAGGGAATTTCTCAATTAATTTAACGCAATGATAAAGTATGAAAACAATCAAATGCAATAAAAAAAAAAGTCTTAATTGAGCCAGTGTCCAGTGCGCCAAGTGAGACGATAAAATTTAGCACAAATGATTAACAAAATCATTCGTCATTGCGGTGATACACAGCTAACTTGATGTAGAGGGGAGGTAGCGTTTATATTTTTTAGGAATAATGAATAAATGATTTTAAGTTATCGTGTGTCGTGGTATTGAGGAGAGAAGAAGAGACAGTAAAATCTTTACTATAATATGTACGTAAAAGCAGTACCAATTCACTATCAATATCCCTTTTGTTCTACAAATAACGCAAAAAAGATGGTAATTCACTCGAAAAAAAATCAGCGGTGTGACCCCTTCTGAATTTAGATGACTACTAAAGCAGGTAGTCTACTCTACTGTACTCTACTCTACGGACTACGGTCTCTACCCGACTTTCTGACCGTCGGTCGGACAGTAGGACTGACTACCTTTGCTTGGGAAAACCCTGATGACGTTTAATCCGCTAGGCCTTTTCTCTAGGTCTCTCTCGATGGCCATCAACCCATGATTAAACGGCTAGGTGCGTGACGTCACAATAACCGCAGTCAGGCCCCTTAACCTATAGTACTCCTGCCTTTACTTTCTCTTTTTTTTTAATTTTTCTAAATACTCTAAGCTATTGAATAATTAAATTAAAAGTCAGATATGGGTTCTTCATACTACTATGTTAAGAAGAATAATCATAAGAGAGATCATTAGAACATTTTCGCCAAATAATTATAGAAAACCTACCTTTGCTTTCTTTTTTTTATCCGTTATTAAATACTATTATGTTTCCGAAGGAAAATAATAGTCAGAATGAAAACTATATCTTAATATATTAAATAATCATGAGCGAGTTTTAAAGACCATTCTAAACTAATATAAATATATGTCTAAATTACACATTTAACAGATCTTCATAAAATCACATTTTGCACGTACATATACAGCTATGTCGCTAACTTTTTCAATCTATGCACCGCTTTTCTGGAACTATTAATGTGTGTTCAAATTTCGAATTCTAAAAACTGTATGGCATGGAACAAAATATTTCGACTTCTGAAGTTATTTGGATGTGACTTCTAATTATATCCGCTAATTTAATTATCGCTCCTTTTAAGGCTGTAAAAACATTTTCCTCCCATGGTGAGAATCAAACATCCTATCCATACATTTCAAATGATCAAGACACACTAGGTTTTATTAGTTTCCCTTCACTGAAGCTTATGGCACCAATCTGAGTCATCTTCCTTTGTTACTTTTGCTCCTAAATGTTCCAGTTGTGGAAACTTGCGAGCAATGAACCCGCCAACATATGGCATCTTCCCATGTTTGTTCTTCAACTTCCTGGTCTTTGAAGTCATCACTTTGATCATCCTTATTAAATACTGGTAAGCAAAATAAAATTGCTGATATACTTGGTTCTTTCTGAAGGGAATTTCCTTCGTCTTCGAATGATGCGTTTTGCTTGTCAGAGACGTGGGAAAATGAGGCGGATGTTACATTTTCACTGTTGCAGTTTTAAACGTTGCTCTTTGAGCTTACAAGTGTGCTGTCTTTTCCTAAAAGGTGGGCTCTGAGACGATGTTTAAATGCAACTGGTGATGGGTGCTGATCGTACGCTCCCATTTGACTTTTGCAACCAAAAAAGTACCCCAACCCAGCCTGATTTAGTCTGTAATTTAGAGTATACGTCATGCCAAGTTTTTATTTTGCCATTTTCAGCAAGTTAGACAAACGATAAAGCATTGTACTTTTCTTTACTTTCATTTCTCTAGGGGTTCTACTCAGGTCTTGAAAGATTTTGTCTTACATTACAGGTTTAGTCACGTAAGCACTTCTTGATGATTTTCTATCTGTTGGTAGTCGAGAATAAAACGAATCAAACTATCTATCAACAAGCCGAGTGAAATATGGCTTGTAATTTTCCAGCCCTTCTCTTCAAATATCCTTGGTTGTCAAAGTGATCAAAAGATTTATAAGTACTTTTGGACAACAGTTGCACGGCAAGTTTAACTTTCATTCGTTGCATACCTATAATGTTTTTCAGAAAGTTTATAAGCTGTCCGAAGATCACTTCATTCCTCTTTATTAGCTCTCTAACTGGACCATTGTGAGCGTATGTACAACATACAGTTGCCTTAAAGTGTTCCTTTACCCCATCCCCTTATGTTTCATGAAAATGGTCTGGTAACACAGCAATGAAGCCTGTTTGTCTTGTAACGACGGATGTGAAAGGTCGAGATATTGAATGCTAATGCTCATATTTTCTAATCACTACTGTAGACAATGTGTTAATGATACTAATAATATAAGAATAATAGTTTACATTACCAGTGAATTAAGTTGTTAAATATATAGAAAAATCGTATAATAACAGAATAATAAAAATAGCAATGGTGAAAATCATATTCAGTGCTTACTAACCATAATCGTCAACCTTTGTTCCATTCAGGTGTGGCTGCTGCAGGCATTTGCTGGGATCATACTTTTGTCCATGGTAGATCATTATTTAGTGTCAATTTCACACCCTCACAATATTGCTGTCTTCGTGGACGATATTAGTGAGGGTGTGAAAAAGGTGATTGAAGTCAAACTGTTTCAAATATCTCGTTCAATATTTAAAATTTCCCTCCACATGTGACCTAACAAAACATCAAGAAGAAATCATCAATTGTATTTTCATTTTTATGAAAGTAAACTCCACGATCATCATTCGCAGAATAGTGAGGTTCATATGAGTTCATGACAACTATTGTGGTAGTTCGAGAATTCATCGGTTGTTAAAGACCCACTTGACAATGGAATTACAATGGAATTACTCTGTGTATGTAATTAAGTGCTTTGTAAGGTACTTCACTTTTAATACTGAATATTTATACGTATACAATTAGCATTTGACCTTGCAACCAGATGCACCTTAAATGGGTAGATACATAGAAATAAGAGCTGGATTGAATTGCTTTTGCTTTCAGTATTTGCCAGGTTTTGATTTCAATTCTTGACATTTGACTTAAATGGCTAAATTTCTCCCCTCATTTGAGCTGGTCCTTGGTCATAATCATTGCTAAAAAGTAAAACACCCAAGCTTTTTGTCATTTTATAATTAAGAGTTTTCTTTATTAAAGTCAGCTGGTTTCATAAATGAATTTATAGCACCTATCTAAAAACTATGTAGTAATACACAATTGTCATGTTCAGTGTTTTTCACAACCATAATTTCGTATTAGCCTTTGTTACAGGACTCAAGAAATACAGATTGATTGAAGCTATATGTCCTTTTTTTTTTTGGTCAAATTTCCATTCTCGTAAAATTCCTTACATTGAAAAAAGAAACCCAAAATATTACTGAGTATAAATGATTTACTTATGAGTATTAATATAGTATTTTACTAAAACTTATGTACTTTCAGGCTTTATATGTGGCACATTCTCAAGGAATATGGATAACACCTGACTAGAGAGAAAAATTAAAGTCTACATGAATGTAGTTAACTACTTACTGGAGGTACCATTGAAGTCTACAAAAATACGGATAACTACTTCCTGGAGGCAGCATTGGAGTCTCCTATTGGAGACTTCAATGCTGCCTCCAGTAAGTAGTTATCCATGACCTGGAGACTTCAATGCTGCCTCCAGTAAAGAGTGATCTGTGACTGGAGACTCCAATGCTGCCTCCAGTAAGTTAGTTATTGTGGACCTGGAGACTTTCAATGCTGCCCCCAGAAGGAGTTATCCATGACCTGGAGGATCTTCAATGACATGCGCCTCCAGTAAGTACGTTATCTGTGACCTGGAGACTCCAGATGCTGCCGCCAGTAAGTAGTTATCTGTGACCTGGAGACTTCAAATGCTGCCCCAGTAAAGTAGTTATCCATGACCTGGAGACTTCAATGCGCCTCCAGTAAGTAGTTATCTGGACCTGGAGACTTCAATGCTGCCTCCAAGTTAAGTAGTTATCCAGACCTGGAGACTTCAATGCTGCCTCCAGTAAGTAGTTATCTGGACCTGGAGGACTCAATGCTGCCGCCAGTAAGTAGTGGATCCATGACCTGGAACTCAATGCTGCCTCCAGTAAAGTAGTATCTGTGACCTGGAGACTCCAATGCTGCCTCCAGTAAGTAGTTATCTTGTGACCACTGGAGACTTCAATGATGCCTCCAGAGTAAGTAGTTATCTGTGACTGGAGGACTTCAATGCTGCCTCCAGTAAGTAGTTTATCTTATATCCCTGGAGACTTCAATGCTGCCTCCAGTAAGATGTTATCCATGACCAGAGACTTCAATGCTGCCTCCAGTAAGTACTTATCTGTGACCCTGGAGGACTTTAATGCTGCCTCCAGTAAGTAGTTATCTGTACATGGAGACTCCAATGCTGCATCATGTAGATTATCTGTGGACCGGGACTTCAATGGCTGCCTCCAGTAAGTAGTTATCCATGACCTGGAGGACTCAATGCTGCCTCAGTAAGTAGTTATCTGTGACCTGGAGACTTCAATGCTGCCTCCTAAGTAGTTATCCTGACCTGGAGGGGACTTCAATGCTGCTACAGTAAGTAGTTATCTGTGACCTGGAGACTTCACTGCTGCCTCCAGTAGTAGTTACTCCTGTGACACTGGAGACTATCATGCTGCCTCCAGTAGTAGTATCTGAGGACTCAATGCTGCCTCCAGTAAGTAGTTCTCCCAGGAGACTCCAATGCTGCCTCAGTAAGTAGTTACCCATCTGTGACCTGAGACTCAATGCTGCCTCCAGTAAGTAGTTTATCTGGCATGCCCTGGAGACTCAATGCTGCCTCCATAAGTAGTTATCCTTGCTGACCTGAGGACTCAATGGCTGGCCTCCAGCAAAGGATTAAGTTATCTACCATCCCTGAGGAACTCCAATGCTGCCCCAGTAAGTTAAGTTACATGGAACTTGGAGACTTCAATGCTGCCTCCAGTATGTAGTTATCTACATCCCTGGAGACTCCAATGCTGCCTCCAGTAAGTAGTTATCTATATCCCTGGATACTCCAATGCTGCCTCCAGTAAGTAGTTATCTATATCCCTGGAGACTCCAATGCGGTCTCCAGTAAGTAGTTATCTACATCCCTGGGGACTCCAATGCTGCCTCCAGTAGGAGTTATCCATGACCTGGAGACTTCAATGCTGCCTCCAGTAAGTAGTTATCTATATCCCTGGAGACTCCAATGCTGCCTCAAGTAAGTAGTTATCTATATCCCTGGAGACTCCAATGCGGTCTCCAGTAAGTAGTTATCTACATCCCTGGAGACTTCAATGCTGCCTCCAGTAATAAATTAGTTATCTGTGACCTGGAGACTCCAATGCTGCATCCAGTAAGTAGTTATCTACATCCCTTGGGACTCCAATGCTGTCTCCAGTAAGTAGTTATCTGTGTCCTGGAGACTCCAATGCTGCCTCCAGTAAGTAGTTATCTACATCCCTTGGGACTCCAATGCTGTCTCCAGTAAGTAGTTATCTGTGTCCTGGAGACTTCAATGCTGCCTCAAGTAAGTAGTTATCTATATCCCTGGGGACTCCCATGCTGCCTCCGGTAAGTAGTTATCTATACCCCTGGGGACTCCAATGCTGTCTCCAGTAAGTAGTTATCTGTGTCCTAGAGACTTCAATGCTCCCTCAAGTAAGTAGTTATCTATATCACTGGGGACTCCTATGCTGCCTCCAGTAAGTAGTTATCTACATCCCTGGAGACTTCAATGCTGCCTCCAGTAAGTAGTTATCTGTGATCTGGAGACTCCAATGCTGCCTCCAGTAAGTAGTTATCTATATCCTTGGAGACTTCAAGGCTGCCTCCAGTAAGTAGTAAATATATCCCTGGAGAATCCAATGCTGCCTCCAGTAAGTAGTTAAATCTATATCCCTGGAGAATCCCAATGCTGCCTCCTTAGTAAGTAGTTATCTATATCCCTGGAGACTTCCAATGCTGCCTCCCAGTAAGTTATTCTGTTGGATTCTGGAGACTCCAATGCTGCCTCCAGTAAGTAGTTATCTACATCCCTGGAGACTTCAATGCTGCCTCCAGTAAGTAATTATCTGTGATCTGGAGACTCCAATGCTGCCTCCAGTAAGTAGTTATCTATATCCCTGGAGACTCCAATGCTGCCTCCAGTAAGTAGTTATCTATATCCCTGGAGACTTCAATGCTGCCTCCAGTAAGTAGTTATCTATACCCCTGGGAACTCCCAATGGCTCCTCCAGTAAGTTGGTTATCTATAATCCCTGGAAGACTCCCAATGCTGCCTCCAGTAAGTAGTTATCTATATCCCGGAGGACTCCAATGGCTGGCCCCCCCCTCCAGAAGTTGTTATCTATATCCCTGGAGACTCCAATGCTGCCTCCAGTAAGTAGTTATCTATACCCCTGGGGACTCCAATGCTGTCTCCAGTAAGTAGTTATCTGTGACATGGAGACTCCAATGCTGCATCCAGTAAGTAGTTATCTATAGTGCTGGGGACTTCAATTCTGTCTCCAATAAGTAGTTATCTGTGTTCTGGAGAATTCAATGCTGTCTCCAGTAAGTAGTTATCCATATCCCTAGACTTCAATGCTTCTCTCCAGTAAGTAGCTATCTACATCCGTGGAGACTCTAATGCTGCCTCCAGTAAGTAGTTATCTGTGTCCTGGAGACTTTAATGCTGCCTCCAGTAAGTAGTTATCTATATTCCCCGAGATATCAATGCTGCCTCCAGTAAGTAGTTATTCATATTCCTGGAGACTCCAGTGTTTCCTCCAGTAAGTAGTTATCTACATCGCTGGTGACTTCAATGCTGCCTCCAGTAAGTAGTCATCCATATCCATAGAGACTTCAATGCTTCTCTCCAGTAAGTAGCTATCTACATCCATGGAGACTCCAATGCTGCCTCCAGTAAGTAGTTATCTGTGTTCCTGGAGACTTCAATGCTGCCTCCAGTCAGTAGTTATCTGTGTTCCTGGAGACTTCAATGCTGCCTCCAGTAAGTAGTTATCCATATTGCTGGAGACTCCAATGCTTTTCCAAGTAAGTAGTTATCTACATCCCTGAAGATTTCAATGCTTCTCTCCAGTAAGTAGTTATCCATATTCATGGAGCCTTCAATGCTGCCTCCGGTAAATAGTTATCCATATCCTTGGAGACTTCAATGCTTCTCTCCAGTAAGTACTTATCCATATTCCTGGAGACTTTAATGCTTCTCTCCAGTAAGTAGTTATCCATATTCCTGGAGACTTCAATGCTACCTCCAGTAAGCAGTTATCCATATTCCTGGAGACTTCAATGGTGCTCTCCAGTAAGTAGTTATCCATATTCCTGGAGAATTCAGTGCCTCTTTCCTGTAAGTAGTTATCTACATTCATTGAGACTTCAATGCTTCTCTCCAGTAAGTAGTTATCCATATTCATGGATACTTCAATGCTGCCTCCAGTAAGTAGGTATCCATATTCCTGGAGACTTCAATGGTCCTCTCCAGTAAGTAGTGATCTATATTCCTCGAGACTTCAATGCTACTCTCTAGTAAGTAGTTATCTATATTCATGGAGACTTCAATGCTGCTCCCCAGTAAGTAGTTATCTATATACATGGAGACTTCAATGCTACTCCCTAGTAAGTAGTTATCCATATTCCTGCATATCTTCCTCTAGATAAGTAAGTGTCGGAAAAGGCCAAACCTCTATACGAAAAGGAATAATTGTCGCAAGATGACAAATATGAGATGATAAGAGGAAAACTGAGTAAGAGGGAAGAGGGTTACTGTCTGCTGGGGGGAGGGGGAGGGGGAGGTTTGGGGACCAAAAGAAGACAGCAGAACTGACACATGCCTCAGAACTACTGAGGCAGATATGTCTGAAAGCCTAGTACTACCCAGCACCTACATCACAATAGTACACCCCAAAGGGTTATTACGGAAGACAGCCAGTGTTACCATCTAAAGAGGAAAAACTGCTGTGTTTAGTGCTTGTCACAGTTGGCAGCACTAGAGCCAACTAGTGCAAGAGTTAAACCACAGAACGCATCCGGCCAGAACTGTGCAGTAGATCGGTACCGAACCCAAACCAAAGAAACAATGAGAGAGTTGTCCAAGAGCACAGAACCTTTATCCCAAGACACACCTTGGTTCCCAGGCAAAGGAGAGACAACCAACTAATGCAGGACAGCCCAGAAGGAGGGCTACAGACAGAAGCCTAGGCTCTGACAACTTCTTTCTTGTGGGGGAAATAAAAAAAGGAAGCAAGAGAAGGCTGAGCAGAATGATTAAGTGGGGAATTAAACTCGGCTATCATACAGGCCAACGAAGGTGAAGCAACACCAGAAGACAAAAGGAAAAAACTTGAGTAGGCAGCTGGTGTGCCCTAATTGTCTACATAAACTATCTGCCTGTAACATCTCCCGAAACTTCACAAAATTTAGATTCTTTCATCAAAACACCAATAATCTATGCACATCAAGAAAACCAAACTCAAGCCTGTGCAGCTAGCCTTACATAACTGCTAACTAAGGCTACTTGTGTGCATACATACTTAATCTATGCACAACACTGTGTTTAACTTTTGGGTTGTGAAAATAAAAATTAGAAAATACAGTAAAAATATTGTTGAGAATACTGTAATACTGTATAGAAAAATTTTTAAAATCATGTCTTTTTGGGTTGTAAAAATAAAAAAAATTAGAAAATACAGTACAAATGCAAATGAGTACAGGCAGTCCCCACTTACGGGCAGCATCGGTAAACGACATTTCAGTATTACAGGGCTTGGCTAGCAACATTAACCAGATTTTCAGCGGCATTAAGCGATTTTTGGTGCCAGTAAGCAGTTTATTGGCGTTGGTAAGCAGTTTATTGGTACTTACAGGATTGTAAACACCATTTATTACCATAATTATTGTGATGTTTCGGTTAACAATGATCTTTGGTTATCGTTGCTCGGCTGGGAAAGGAACCCCCAGCTGTTAACCGGGACTGCCTGTACATATTGTGAAATACTACAAATAAAAAAAATCCTACGCATAACAACACAATCCAAAACAAGCCAGTGGAAGTTGTTCGGCACCAGTAAATGAGCTTGAGTGTTCCTATGTACCCTAAGCACACAATTGCATTTATCTTTGGAGTTGTAAAAATCAAAATGATAAAACATAGTAAAAATATAAACAATAGCAAAAAATAAAATTTTAAAATCTTAAACGTAACAACACAAACCAAAAGAAGCTGTATGAACTTCTGTGCCAGCAAAAGAGTGAGCATTCATGTATCCTATGCACACAATTGCATTTATCTTTTGGGTAGTTTAAACTTGAAAAAATAAGAAAATACAGTAAAAGTATAGATGAGAATAGCATAAACGAGAATAACAAAATATATCAAATAAATTCCAAGATGGAGAAGATGGGAATCCTGACAGCCCTTCACCTCAAGACATGTAAATGTGCATAGTTGCAAATTCCAGCTCTTCACTTTGGAAGTGGCAGTGATGAAGCTTTGTTGTGTAGGTCAACAGAAATACCCATACCATTTACTTTGCATGCATGTCATCAAAATTTCACTAGATTTTCACTTAATGTTTCTCTTTTCCATATCAGCCAAACTGTACTGATTTACAAGGTACACTTACAAGATATAATGTATTCTGAAGGTAGGATGAGGCAGTTAACTGTTGGGTTATGTGTATTCTAATCTAACCACTCTAGCTAGTGTAATTAAAATCCTCACTACATTAACAAAGGTAACTATCACCCAACAAAGAAAATGCAGTGTCGAAGCAAACTTCCCAGGAAAGCTAACTCATTGACAAAACACACCAAACAATAAAAAAATAACTTAAATAAATTACATAAATGATAAAACACTTAAAAAAAGTGCTGATCTTTGAAATCATGAGAACTACGATCATGTAAACTGAATATTTAAGGCTATAAGTATCTAGGTTGTAAACAAAACTTGCTGATAGCTAGGAGACAGGAGCAAGTGAGACTATAATCTTGCTGGAATGAGGGCCAAAGATGTGCATGAATCCTGTTCCCAACCAACACACAGACAATCTCCTTTCAATTGTTTTTCAGGAGTAAAAGTGTCTCACAAGATGCCAACACACAACTGGGCCAAATGAAAAAATGCTTTTAATCACCTCAGTATGTATGCTGTAATTTGATTGACCTTATTTTGAGTAACCCAAATACAACAGAGCTCATTCAAATGGCAAAAATCTCTTAACATTTAGATATATTAAATAAAATATCATACAAAGGAGAGTGAAACAAAATAAAATAAAATAAATTGTTTAATGTAAATGTTAAAAAATAAACTTATTAACAATGATTATAATTTAAAGGTAAGAGAAATACAGTAGAAATTTATATTACTCATAGCAAATGGCCGCCAAAAAAATACTGCTATAAAACACATGAAACTCTGGTATAAGTTAGCAAGTTAAAAAAGGCACGGCTTGTCCAATTTTCTCCATATATAAAATTTCAGTATTCTCTTTATAAAGAACATTTCTACTCAGTTCTAAGCATCCTCAAGGCATTCCTACAAAACAATGGTAGCCGGCAGTGGTATTCTTCTGGAAGTACCTTCAGTAAGTGAACCATGTGTCGATAAAGTACGGAATAAATCTTTGGATGTGCTGGAAAGTTGGGGAGCCTCCATATGCTTAAAATTCCCCCAATGAAAACAACCCTTAATAACTCACTCCTTATTTCCTTAATTTCCTTCGTTTCTCTCCAAGTTCCCCTGATTTTACTCCAAATTTTCTTGCTTACACTCACCACAGTTTTGCATATAAACTTAATGTTTGGCAACTTTCTTGGTTTTAATAAGGCATCCATTAAGGCTGAAATCCTAGCCCCCGTCATCAAACTTGTCCTCCATACATTGGAAATAAGTCCAGAAATATTTGTATAAACAGGATTAATTACCATGCCTTTTAGTCTTGCAAATGTAACCTGACGGACACGATCTGCAAACAGTTTCCCTGGGTTTTTATACCTATTAACTTTAATTGTAAATCGTGGATAACTTGTCACAACTGCTGTGACATCAACTAACACTTGCAAAGTTTTAGTGCAAATCATGGCACCATCAAAATAAATTCTAGTTGGGCCAATTAGATTATGCTTTGTTTTACTTGAATTAATTGAGACATTAAAATCATTCATTCCATTATTCATGAGGCCCAAGAAACTTTCTGCCTTTTCAAATGAGGTAGTCACATACAAGATATCATCTACTGAGCGTAACAAATAACTTGTTTTATTAACAAAGCTTTCCAGGTAATCATGACACAAATTAGAATAATATAAGTCACAAAGAAAGGCAGACAAATACCCTCCCTGAGGTAATCCTTTCTTTAAAGAATACCGTTTCACTCCTAATCTTACAACTTGTCCACGGATAAGTATCTCAAGGGAATCACCTACCTTCTCAGTGTCTATTTCAATAGTATCTCCACATTTAACCAATTTGTGAGAGTTTCTTACTAACGGGGATGTAGGTTGGTGATTTTCATCTAGTCTCACATATACTTTCTTGTTTGTCTTAGTAAATGGACCATGATATTCTACATACTGATCAAAATAAATCTTCTTTGGAAATGTACGCCTACAATTTCCAATGATTTCCTGCAATTTACTGTGTAAAACACTACCATATGCATCTGTAATATCAACTTTAACGATATAAACGTTTTCTTTCAAACTCCTGACTACCTTAACATAGTCTTCCCAAGCTTTGGTAAAACACTTAGTGGATTTAATTGAAACACCAACTTCAAAAAAGCTAGAAAATTCTACCAAAAGCAAACGCTGCTTTAGCAACAGAACCTTTGAGGCACCTACATTCTGGGATTTGACAATCGGCCTCACTCCATTAAGCTTTGGTATGAATCGTATCTTGGAGGGACAGCTGTAATTTCCAAACTTTGACTGGCATTCAGCTATTTTCACTGCAGCTGCTCTATTTAGCAATTTTAGTGAGCCTTTGTTTACCAGAGTAGAAATACCACTTTCATGTATACTTCTCCAAGAACTTATATGGTAGAAAATCATTTGGTATCGTGTTGTTTTTCCTTCAGTAACGTGAAAATACTTCCTTATGAGGGTAAAAGCTAGTTTCTCAATGACCCAAACTATTACCTTACTTATAATGTGTGTTTTCATGAAATAACTCTCAAATGGTGCTGCCCATTTGAAACTAGATATTTTTAAATTCTGAAGTATGTTACCCAAATATATAACATCTCTGCAACCACTTCTTAATATATACTTTATTTTCTGCCTAATGACTTTAAAATTCTTAGAATGCCCCCAAATTTCCATTGGTAACAAAAAATGCAGTACCCTTACTATGAACCTATATATATAACACCATTCCAGTTGGTTTTTATAAAGCTGCAAAGATCTCCCATCCAACTCAATGTTTATCATATCATCCTCCTCTGGATCTTGCATCACAAGTGACCTTATCTCCTTTCCCTCTACTTTTATTTTTTCTTTATATTTCTTATTTTTTGTTGTAGCCATGCAGTTGACTAACAATGATGGGAAATGTATAGTCTTCAAATTTTTCCTCATTTTTTCAAAGATGCTCACGAGGGGTGTTTTCTGCAGGTCAATTTCAGGCATATCGATACCAACTTTTATGCTGTTTATTTCTGAAAAGATCTTCTGCAGTCCATCATTATCTGTAAAGGATTTAATATTTTGAAAGCACTTTTGATGTTTCCTAACACCAAACTGCATTTAATATTGTATGTATGTTCGTTATCTGAAGTTGGCAAAGAAAGCCAAACAATTCAAAATGCCAAAAACTACTTGATACCTAACTTTGATAATTATGTATACCTAAAGTAATTAGTGAGAGTGGTCTATTCTCAAGAAGTTAAACACTGAAGCTCCTTCTAATGATACTAGGTGAAGACTCCAGTCTCACAATTGAAAACTGACTTCAGGTATATAAAAGAAAAGGCCGACATTTGGGATTCCTTTCTGGGTAACAAAAATTAATAATAATAACTATAAACTCTGAATTAATGAATCTTCAGCCAGTTCATGTATGTTGTGTATGGGAGGTTTAAGTACAACATAAAAAATCAGTTGTTAAAATAAACAGTAATAAAATAAATTTACACATCTTGTAAAAGTGAAGCAAAATGAGATAGAACAGAGTTGGGATATTGATAAAAGATGAATCAGTACAGATGATAAAAGTGAAAAGAATGTGAAAGGAGAGTAAAAAATAAAATTATGCCAAAAAAATAAATGAATGTGTTCCGAGTCATATCCTAAAAGACAAGGTCTTAAGACCAGGAATGAAGAAATTAGATTTGGGGGAATTTAGCAAGCTGGAACTTTGGGCTGTCAGTTGTTTGAGAAACTGATGAGAAGATATGGCTTTACAGAAATAAAGGAAGTAGAAGCAATATTGGAACTCTGGCAGAGATCAATAATTAAAAGTCTTCAAACAAAAATGTAGTACATATGCCCAGAGGCAAATTGGTAACAACAAAGGGTAAAACTAAAACATAAAGTGATCATCACAGAATTCCAGCTTAGTTGATAGTGAAGGAAGGAGAAAAAAAAGTGGAGAGAGAGAAATAATGATAGTGAAGGATAAAACAAGCGGACAGGGAGAAATAATGAAGAATAAAACCATGAAGGCTCCATGAGGACAGATTAAAAAAGGAGTAAACTGAGCCCAATGGATGAAAACATACAAAAGGAAGAGGTCATGGTGTCTGGTGAAATATATTTGGGGTGGAGATAGAGAGAGAGAGAGAGAGAGAGAGAGAGAGAGTGCCCTGCATGCTCTGGCAAAAGATAGTTAAGAAGGAAAATGATATTGTTAGAATACAATAAAGTTTTGTACATACTTACCCGGCAAAAAGATATATACTTAGCTTATGTCTCTGACGTCCGACAGAAATTCGAATTTTGCGGCACACGCTGCAGGTAGGTCAGGTGATCTACCCCCCTGCCGCTGGGTGGCAGGAATAGGAACCATTCCCGTTCTAGAACCAGATTTTCTCTTCCACCTGTTTCCTGAGGGGAGGCTGGGTGGGCCATTCATCGTATATATCTGCCGGGTAAGTATGTACAAAACTTTATTGTATTCTAACAATATCATTTTTGTACATGCAACTTCCCCGGCAGATATATACATAGCTGATTGACACCCTTGGTGGTGGGTAAGAGACAACTATTTACTGAATAGACAGGTAAACAACATACGTTTGTAGGTAATAAATAAATAAAAACCTTGGTTCCTACTTGTTCAGGCGGAAGATTCCATGGCTAATGCCTAGGAATCTGCTTCGCCTCAAGAGCCTCAGCGAGGATACTATGGCTAAGAGTTCTTGTGGGTCTGTCGATGGGGTCTTATCCATTTACTCAACAGAGCCTCTTACATGACAATACGCCTATGCCTAGTGGCATAATTAAGGAGCACAACACGATCCCGATCACCTGATCCTAACACGAGGGTTAGTGCTTAAGTTGAAAAGAGTTATCCCCAAACTCCTTTCAAACAACCCAAAGAAAAAACACGACGTTAAATAAAATTTAACTCACTAGTTAAGGATCAGTATCGGCTCCCTATCCCAGCAATGTATTCGCAGACACGTATCAACCAAGAGAGAAGGATCTCTCGTAGGTTATCTTGACATCCTTCGGATATGGGAAGTCAACACAGAGTTGCATCTCCCATATGTGACAGCTATTATGTCCTTATGACATATTGTTATGGAAAGAACAAGAATTCGGAAAAGCTCGCACTTCATGCGCTTTTAATTCTCAGCTGTTTGAAGGAATCATCAATGCACTTGTCAAGTGCTTAGGAGATCACATTGTCTCAAAGAAGGCCAGGGCATTCTTTGATATAGATCTCTTCTGGGTGAAGCCTGGAGCCTGGCTAGCGCTTCGTGCCTGGTAGGTGCCTAGCGCCTGTCTAGCGCCTCGCGCCTGGCTGGAGCCTTGCGCCTGAATGGCGCCTAGAGCCTGGCTGGAGCCTCGCGCCTGGCTGGCGCCTATTGGCCTCCTCCCTCCTGGCTAGCGCCTCGCGCCTGGCTGGAGCCTTGCGTCTCGGCTGGCGCCTTGCGCCTGGAGCCTGGCAGAAGACTTCATGATTACTGTCTATGAGTCTGCATGCCTCAAGAGTTTCAGCGAGGTAGGGACCTATGACTGACAAACCCTTCTGGATCATGTCAATGGGGGCTAGCCCGCTTACACGACAGAGCCTTCTCGGATCGTGCCAATGGGGGCTGACCCACTTACATGGCAGAGCCTTACCTGTATCATATCAATGGGGACTAGCCCTCTTACATGACAGAGCTTTAGGTTTCTCTTTACTGGAAGGAGCCTTGCGCCTGGATGGATCCTCAATCCTGACTGGAGCCTAGCCTTGAAGGAGCCTGGCACCTGGATGGCGCCTGGCTGGCTTCTAGAGCCTGGCTGGCTCTAGAGCCTGACTGGCGCCTCGCGCCTGGCTTGGCTCCTCCACACTGCTGGAGCTTCGAGCTTGGAAGAGTCTCTAGGCTGTCTGGCGATGTCCCCACATCGGACACTCTTATATCTGTCCGATTTGTTTGCTCTGGCGCATTTGTGCCAGGTTGGAGGCCCGCCCGCTCCTTCTCAGTATCCGACCATGACAGAGTTCCTTGGAACTGTCCGCCTCTGGCGTTTTTTCGCCTGTATTGGCATTTGGCGCCTGGTTGGCGCTACATTGTCCGAGAGTCCTGAACAACCACATAGTTTATCAGGAGACTGGAGAAGGGTGGAAGAAATTCTTCCCCTTTAAAAAAGCTTTTGGGCCCCTGGCAAGGGGAGGTATTGTAGTCAGCTACATCCAGTAGACGACAGGATATCTAACAATACGAGAGAGAAGAGTCTTCCTCCAACAAGGAGGATCCCTTCGTGAATACTTCCTTTGCTAAAAAAAAAACGAAGAATCTCTTTCTTAACATGTTGATGAGGTTCCTCGTTGCAGAATCTTCCCTATCCTTGCCCGAAGGAAGGGAAGGAGTCTGGAAGTCGAAGGAGACTCCGAGCTGAAATTGGGCGGAACCCTGATTTCTAGCTCTTATTTGTATCCTTCTGAATACCTTCTGGGAAGCATTTTCGAGAGCCCTCATCACACCCCGAAGACTCTGTAGGCAAAACGTTTTTTTAAAAACCATTTCTCTTCTGTAGATGAAAATGTAAGTACCCTGCCTGGGCAACGAAACTTCTATCTGAAAGCGTTGCGTAAGGAACAGAGGGTTTTAGTTCTTTGCCAGACATACTATGCTGGCAAGAACCCATTGCCGAGTCTCCATTGAATCTGATGCGAGATTCCAATGCACAAAAAATTCACTTGTCTTCTTGGTCGTTTAGGGCTACGAGAAACAAAGAATTCCTTCATAAACTTTCTCAAAGGAAGTTTGATGAGGAGCAGTTCCATTTTGTCGGAACACGGAATCTGTGGCCACAAAAAAGATCCCATTCGAAGTACATGATATCCTACTCTTGTCGTATTGCGGTATCATATAAGATCCCGAAGATCTTAATCCTCTGTTATCTCTAATTCCCCTTGTAGAGACAGAGTATAGCCTTTTACTGCGTTCTTTGATAGCAGATATATCCTAGGTGATTCTTTCCTCTGAAAGTGAAGAAAGAACCTCGCTATGTGGTTCACAGAGGTATCGGAAGAGGAAAGTTCCTCATTCCATCTAGCACGATCTGCAGCAATTCTATGTCTTATAAGCCATGACTATTGTCATTACCTTGAAAATCCTCTCATTCATGTCCACTTTGGTCAGTCTTCACGCGGACAGATTCAGAGTGGAGAAGTTTTTCAGGTCTATTTATAATAGATTCTGATAGAAATATCCAGATACTCTTGGACGGAAAAGCCTTACGAAACATGTGGTGAGAAGAACGTGACTTCTGGTGAATTCCAACCTCTCTAAGGCCAAAATGACAATTTGTCGAAATTGCATTTTTCCTAACTATTTTTCTACGATACAAACCTGAGGTCCTTTAACAATAGGAAGTAGCTAGCGGCAGCTGGAACGGTCGTAAGCTTCGAACAAGGGGAGAACGGTAGTTTAACTGCTTGTCCGATCGTCGCGCGCCGCGCGACTGGGAGGTAAACAAATCACTTTTGCTTTTGGCCCATGCAAAATACGCAGAGTGAGGGGTGGCATGAGGAGGGACATATGTAAAGGACTCCAGGGTTTGTATAGTTAGGAAAAATGCAATTTTCGACAAATTGTCATTTGTTCCGATACGTAATACAAACCCTCGGTCCTTTAACAATAGGAAGACTCACTTCTTGGTGGGAGGAATCTGAGTCTTTTTTTTTGATGAACAGACTGGTGTTCGTCCATCCCTGGAATGCCTCCCTGGTCGTAAGAGCGAGGGAGGGATCCAAGCCTCTGTCCGATTGATCGGGGTGTGCACCGCAGGATCAATGGTCAGACCTCTGGGCCGAGTACTAAGCGAGAGGCAAGCGTATCTCTTTGTACCAGCATTGTAAGAACTTTTTCTTTTACATGAGCAAATGTAAAGTAATGGGTTTGTCTCATGTCGGCATCCACTTTCTCCCCCTTGTTGGAGAAAGTGTGGATATACACTCCTATCTCTAGTTAAAGAGGTAGGATGGAGCTCTGTTGAATAGCTTACCTGCATCTGACTCCCTTCCAGCAAGGTAACGACCGTATCCCTCTGCCCACAGGTAGAGGTAGAAAAAGATGGTGAAGAGAAGCCAGTCACTCTCTCATTCACGCATATTTTCATTCTCCCAGTCCCATACCAGGAATCGATGCTGTTCTGCCTGCTCGGGTGCTGGGTAAGCTTACACAACGTGTTGAGCAGCCACCACAGGTCCCAAGGAAAAAGTATCCAAGGACTTGTGGGCAATATCCCGAAGGTAGAAGGACGTGAAGGTGGTCTGGTTGGCCCAGACACCTGACCTCCCGCCTTCATGGACCTGCGCCACGGAGAAGTTCTTACGGAACGCTAAGGAGGGTCCGATACCTCTGACTTCGTGGGCTCTCGGTCGGAGCGTACGGATGTCGTCGCTACCATCAGCTTCGTACGCTCTCCTGATCACCTCACGCAGCAGAAAGAAAGCGTGTTCTTGGAGACTTCTTTCTTGGTAACCCCAGTGCTAACGAAGAGGCGTCGACACTCAGGGCCTGAGATGTCGAGTTCTCTTCAGATAGCGCCGTCGCGCCCTCACAGGACAAAGCAGCATCATCATCCGCATCGTTATCGGTGAAGTCCAGGAGGGAGGGGATCGTGAAAGACTCGAACCTGTCGTCAGGGATCGACGGATTCTGAGTCTTAGCTACGAAGTTCGGGACGAAATCGAGCGTCACAGATCCCCAGCCTCTGGTATGTTTAACATCATAAGAAAGGCCATGTAGTTCCCCTACTCTCTTCGCCGATGCCAGGGCCAGCAAGAAGAGGGTCTTGAGGGTCAGATCCATGTCTGACGACTCTCGGAGTGGCTCGAAGGGTCTTCGAGTCAAACTCCTAAGTACGAGAGTCACATCCCACGCAGGGGGCCTGAGTTCCCTGGGTGGGCAAGACCTTTCGAAGCTCCTCATTAGCAACGATATCTCGAACGAATTCGAGATGTCCAGTCCCCTCAGTTTAGGACGAGAGCCAGGGCGGCTCTATATCCCTTAACTGTGGGTACTGAGAGGAGCTTCTCTCGGCGAAGAAACACGAGGAAATTCAATCCGCTACCTGCTGAGAGGTGGGGCCTCCCTGAGAGGAGACAGACCCTGTCTACGACACCAACCACATAAGACGCCCACTTCCCCTGGTACACAGCTGCAGAGGACTGTCTGACGTGTCCAGCCATCTCTGTTGCTGCGCTACGAAGAAAAGCCTCTCGTTCGCAAGAGATGGTGGATAACAGCCAGCCGTGAAGTTGAAGGACTGGACTGCTTGGTGGTACCGTTCTACGTGTGGCTGGGCTAGAAGGTTGTGCCAAGTGGGTGGTAGCTCTCTCGGTGCATCCGCAAGAAGAGCCAGCAGGTCCGGATACCAAACGGCTTGTGGCCGTTTGGGAGCCACCAGGATCATTCTGAGATTGGGAGTGACCAGCGCTCGATGATCACTTTCCGAATCAGACAGAAGGGAGGAAAGGCGTACGCGAAGAGGTTGTCCCAGGGGTGTTGGAGAGCGTCCTCTGCAGCTGCCCATGGGTCCGGGGCACAGCTGAAAAGAAAACCTGAAGTTTCTGTGTGCGTGTGGCGAACAGGTCTACGACCGGTCGCCCCCACCCCAGGTTGAAGAGCCTTTCCGCCACGTCTTGGTGTAGAGACCATTCGGTCCCTATCACCTGATCCCGACGGCTGAGCTTGTCTGCTACTACATTCCTCTTGCCTGGAATGTAGCGTGCTGACAGCTCTATCGAGTGAGGCCGTGGCCCACTCGTGCATCCTGCACGTCAACTGATGGAGCGGAAGAGACACTAGCCCCCCCTGCTTGTTGACATATGCCACTACTGTGTTGTTGTCGCACATACAACACCTACAGAGTGTCCCACCAAGCGGTCCTGAAACTCTTGGAGAGCGTTGAACGCCGCCTTGAGTTCCAGGACATTGATGTGAAGGTGCTTCTCGTGATGGTCCCACACACCTGCAGCCAGCAACTCCTCCAGGTGTGCGCCCATCCCTCGGTCGATGCGTCTGAGAACAGAGGCATCTCCGGGGGGGGAGTGCGTATGGGCACTCCTCTTAAGAGGTTCTTGTCGTCGAGCCACCAGGCTAGGTCCTGCCTCACCTTGTCCGTGATAGCCACGGGAAAAGTAAGGAGGATCCTTGGCCTGAGACCAACTCTCCTTATCTCCACTGGAGAGACCGCAGGTGAAGACGCCCGTGAGGGAACTAACTTCTCGAGTGACGACAGATGGCCGATCACGACTTGCCATTGCTGTGCTGCCTGTTCAGCCGAGACAGGAACCGGCCGGCTGCCTCCCTGAATTTGCTGATACGCAAGTCTGCGGGAAAGACTTGCCCTGCTACCGTGTCTATCAGCATACCCAGATACTTCATCTTCTGCTTGGGTTCGAGGTCGGACTTCTCGTAGTTTATCACGATCCCCAGATCGCAACAAAAACTTGAGGAGCCGATCTCTGTCCTGTAGCAACTGCGAGCGGAGGGGGGGGGGGCGAGCGGGAGCTCGCCAGGACTAGCCAATCGTCGAGATACCTCAGAAGACGTTATCCCGTTCGAATGGGCCCAAGCCGACACCAGAGTGAACACTCGCGTGAACACCTGTGGGGCGGTTGAGAGACCGAAACAAAGTGCCCTGAATTGGTACACCTGTCCCGTCGAAGATGAAGCGGAGGGGTACTTTCTGGGGAGGACTGATGGATGGGTATTTGAAAATACGCGTCCTTCAGGTCCACTGAAAGCATGAAATCGTTCCCCCCCTGATCGAGTCGAGCACGAGCGTGCCGACTCCATCGTGAACCGCGTCGTGCGAACGAAGCGGTTCAGGGGAGAGAGGTCTATCACCGGACGCCAGCCCCCGATGCCTTCTCCACTAGGAAGAGGCGGCTGTAAAAGCCCGGTGACTGGTCCTCCACGATTTCTCTACAGCTCGTTTTCGCCAGCATGGTCTTGATCTCCTGTCGAAGAGCGTTGTCCTTTGTTGATACCCGGACATAGGTCTGTAGATGGACCGGTTTGGAGATGAGGGGGGGCCGAGACTCGAAGGGTAGTAGATATCCCTCCGAAGGACTCTACTATCCAGGTTCTCGGCGCCGTAGCGCTGCCAAGTCGCAACCCATGGCTCGCTAGGCACCCCCCCACTTCCGCAGCAGGTGAGGGGGAACGCCGTACCCTAGCGTTTCCCTCCTCGTTTCGACTTCTTTCCAGCACCTCCTCGGGGAAAGGAGGGCTGGGAGGAGGGCTGGTTGCGGCCTCCTCTGCAGAAGTTGAAACAGCTGGAGTCTTCACACGGGGTTTTGGACGGTGCAACCGTCTTCGCCAGCCGTGGAAGCGCTAGCCAAGCTCTTTGGTTTGGCCGCAGTTACTCGAGGTTGCCCAGAAACCTTCGAGGACTGCCTGGTTGGACTAAGCGGGTCACTCTCGTCCAGTGCGCCGCCGTTCCACCGCAGCGTCCACCATCTCTCCAGGAAAGAGAGCTGGGGAACTCCTAAGAGGTCCATTTCGTAGCCCGAGTGCCGCCTCACGCCCGGCCCCCTTGGTCACTCGGGTAAGGACTGCGTCCCTACGTCGAAGAACTAAGTTGGCCCACAGGTTAGCAGTCTGATGGGCGAGGTAAGTAGATTGCTCTTCCTCCAGACTGGCACAGCCTCCTGAAAGAAGCGTCGTCTTCGAGAGCAGAACTCCCAGAGCCGGCCGCTACTTTGGATATTGTGAGGGCCACAAATCCAACCAGGAAACTGCCTGGAATGCTGCCATAGCGGTAGATTCCAGGGCCAAGTGCCTACCTGCTGCTGGAGAACCATAAGTTCTCCGACAGGAGCTGCTGCAGGGGACACACCTGGAGTCAGCCTCGCTAACTCCGGGTTAACCTGTTTCGGCAGTATCGGGTCTTCCGATGGCACGTAAAATCGCCTCTGCCAGCTGTTAGAGGAGGAGGAAGCAGCTTAGAGGACCGTCCGGATTTTAGCGAGTTCCTAACCCGTCCGGAGACGAGATTCTCCAACCTGATCCAGGGACCGTAGTCGCAAGCTCCGATCGTGGCAACCCCCATCCATCATTTTGGGGGGCTCCCTCTTGGGGACCCCAAAATGATTCGAGCCGGGACGTGGGCTCTGCTGGTGGTAGCGGCGATCCTTCCGCAAGGTCATTATGCAGACGCAATCAGCTTAATGACCTCTGCGAAGTTCCTCTGTATCTCAGGCGTTTACAGCGTCTTGTGGAGTAGGAACCGTCCAGTCCCTCCAGCAAGAGCATATCCCCCTCGATACTCCCTCCTTCAGAAGGAGAACGCGACAGACCCTGACGGTCGCCTCCAAAACTACTTCTTGCGGCGTACGTTCTGGTCGGAATCCTAAGACCGTGCCTGAGCCGCACGGCGTCATAGCTGGGGTCAACGTCCACGGCGGGCGCACTCTCGTGATCGCTCCTTGGTGGTACCCTCGCTCCTCCCGGTATAGCCCGAGGGGGAGGTTGAAGGTACAGGAGAGGCAGACCTGACGCTCCCCCACCTCTCGCCGCTGGCAGGACCAGCGTGCGGGGTGGAGGGCTGCTGCCTGATCGTCAACCCGCGCGGTTGACGGTCGAGCAGCAGGCCTAGCCTTGCGCTCGCCTGCGGGGCATTGGCTCGCTGAGAACGTCGAGACCGATCTCTAGCGTCAGGCGAGCTGCCGCTGGTCACGTCTCCGGGGGGGGCCCGTCCCATCGGGACGGCGGACGGGTGACCTGCTAGGCTCTCTTTCGCGTCGAGAAAGGACCGTCCCCCCCCCCCACCCCCCGTCCTCTCCTGTCGTTCGCGTCAAAACAACCGCTGGTACCAGCCCGTGGCTGGTACCGGCGGCCCGTGGGGACTCCTTCCTCGCCTCAACCCTGTGGCCGGTCAAGCGACACGTCACGTCAGCCCGAGCAGCCAGTTGATCGCTGCGAGAGCGTCCACTGGCCTGGCGAGAGTTCGTGTGCACGACTCTGCCAGTCTTCTGCTCGCGCCGCTGTCTTGACGGCGAGCGAGCTCGGGCGTCAAAACTTTGGCTGGACAGGTCCCTCTTTGGAAGAGCGTCCACTCGGTGCTTTCTCGCGAACGAGAAGCGGCCGAGACGGAACCTGGTTTAGCGGCAGAACCGCTAGCACCAGGTGAGGACGCACCAGCCGAGGCTGGTGCACCTCTGGTCCCCGTCGACTTCTTCTTTGAGAAGAAGCGACGGGCCCCGTTCCCGAAGAAACAGGAGGACAGCAGAAGAGCTCCCCAGCTCGCTGAGCGAGCCGGGCCCTTAGAAGATCCGAAGGAGTCTTCTTAGGGGGGGAGGAGGCAGCCTTCTTCTTCTTCGGCTGTTTGGCCTTAGAAGTCGAAGGGGAAGGAGAGGCAGCAGACGACGAAGAAGACGATGAAGACGACGACGACA
>NC_087207.1:26188658-26244946 GCF_015104395.2 Macrobrachium nipponense | reverse complement strand
CGAGACGGGCCCTTAGAAGTTCCGAAGGAGACTTCTTAGGGGGGGGGGGGTGGGGGGAGGTGACCTTCTTCTTCTTCGCGGAGCCTTAGAAGAAGAAGGGGAAGAGGCGGCAGACGACGACGACGACGAAGAAGACGATGAAGACGACGACGACACCTTCCTCCTCCTCTTCTTCTTCTTCGTCAACCTCCTCAGGACCGACGTCAGATCTGTCATCCAGAGCGGAGCCGGGGCTGCTGTTGCCGAAGCAACAGGGCCCGGACGCACCTGTCCGAACAGATCAGCATCAGGAGCAGCGGCGCCAGGAAGCAGGAACAACGTCAGCAGGTGCAGGCATCACAGGAACGGCAGTAGAGACGGCAGGAGCAGGTACAGGAACGGCAGCAGTGGTCAACGTCACGTCCGTGGACAGCGGCTGGGCAGGTACGGTAGGTACGGCAGGCTGTGCAGGCGGTCCAGATGGACGGACCAGCGGCACAGACATTCTTGGTACTGGTGGGAGGTCCAGGGGCGAGCTCTTCGGGCACACGAAGTCCGGTCGCGGCAGCACGGCAAACCCAGGAGGCGGCATCACACTCCCCCGAGGTACGGCGACTGGCCCCTGCACCGATGTAGTAGGTGTTTACAGAGACCGCGTGCGGGGTGTACACCAGGTGAGGAGGTGAAGCGTAGCCAGGTGTTGTAAGGGTCGTGGTGGTGGTCGTAAACCGTCCGCATGGGTGACCGCCACGGAGCCAGCGAGATGGTAGAGCAGCCCCTGGACACTCGGCACGCCCTGCAGCCAACGATGCCCACACCTGTCCGAGGTCGTCCTTCGCGGCAACCGCACCTGAGGAAGCAAAAGTCGGGTGATTAGGAGGATCCTCTACCCGCTCGCGCGAAGACGAACGGATAGAGGACCCAGAGTACAACTCGACGTCGGGGTATCTAGCGCCCTCCTCCACACTCGACGTCAGGAGAGGAGAAGGACCTAGAAACCCCCCCCCACCCCCCCGAAGGGGAAGGCGCCAAACGTGGAAGTTGAGCGGGCGGCAGGAAAGAAGACGAAGTGTCCGTAACCAAAGGAGTCGCGGGAGAGCTTTCCGACGACTCCTTTGCAGGCCTTCGCTTCTTCCTGCCCTCATACAAAGTCCACTGCGCCTCCCGCGACCAATTATTACAAACTTCACATGGCTCGGCTCGGGTGCATTCGCGCCCCCGACACCGAGCGCACAAATATGAGGGTCAATCTCCGGGAATGAGCGGAACTTTCCGCATTTACGCCCTTCGGTACCCGGGCATAGTCTCCGTGGGGTAGCGAGGCGAGGAGATTCCATCATTGACCAATAACTCCCACAATTATTGGAAAGAGAGAAATGATTGTACTTACAATGATTCTTTCATACACAAACACAACATATACTCAGGAAAGCAAACGACGAGAAGCGGGCAGAGAGCGTCGAACACACACGTCCACTCGCTGTGAGGCCGAAAGCAAAAGTGATTTGTTTACCTCCCAGTCGCGGCTGCTCGCAGCGCCTGTCGGACAAGCAGTTAACTACCGAACCCCTTGTTCGAAAGCTTACGACCTATCCAGCTGCCGCTAGTACCTTCCTATTGTAAAAGGACCGAAGGTTTTGTATGCGTGTCGGAAAAACAAACTGTCTATTCACTAAGCTGAAAAAGATGAAAATCGTATGACTTAAAACACAAAAATGTGTGTAAAAATGACTAAATATTTCTCCCATAAATTCATAACACCATATCTGATAGTTTTAACAAACAAAAGAGATTAACTTACCCTTATAATCTTCGAAAACATGGCTGCTTGACAAATTAGAAACACCAAAAAATGTTTTCTTTACTTCGTGTGAAGGTACATATCCAAGACGATCATCCATCATATTTCCTGTAATTAAATAAATTTGAACACTATAAATATGAGTTATAAGAAAATTACATATGTACACAATTTTTAAATGATTCATTGTTGTGTTAGTTTAAAAAGAAAATGTTATTCTAATCATATACTACATAATAAAAATTTCTTGCTATTAGTTCATGAGTTCCAGTCCAACTTATTCTTGATTGCCTCTATAAATATCCAGCCTATAGAAGAATCCTATCTCTGTACTAGAACAACCTCATTCAGTGTATCTGCAGACAAGAGACAATTAGCTAAATCATTACTTCTGAATGGCTTCTGCCTAAATCCTGCAAAGCTCCTATGGCAGAAAAACAGGTTACTTTTAGGTCCTGACATCACACAAGTGAAGGATCAATTTGCTGATTCTTTCAATAAATTTTTACCTCCTGAAAATTAGCTACCATCAAATCTATCTGGACCTTGTCTGCAATACAAATCCATAAGAAGTTATTCATTAAAAACCTATAATTATATCAGTAAATTGTTGTCAGGCATTCAACTCCTCAGTCACATATCTACCCTTCTATATTAACCCTGAAGAAAACATCCTCACCTTCCTGAAGATTCTCTTCATTGGGAGATCATTCTCGGTAACTATAATCACATCTTTTGCCACAAAATTTGTGACATTCTAAAGTTCCCTTCAAGTTCAAATCTTTCACCTCCACTTCAAGCTCAAATCTTTCACATCAACTCCTTAGATGAACACTTAATATTAAATTCGGGTTAGGTTAGGTAGGGTGGGGTGTCCCTTCCAGGATAGGTAAGGAACTAGGCCCTGAGGTTAGGTGAGGTGAAATCAACTCTTGTTTGTATATTTATTTACCCTTTGTGTTTTCTCCCAGCCAGAAATCCAGCTTTCCAAATGTGATCTCCCAAATATTTGCAAGTCCAAAACGCAATAATAATTTCAAGTAAAATGTTACTGATGGGTCAAATCACTGGTAAGACCATTTTCTTCCCACTGCTAGTGATTTCAACCACAAAAGGAATTACATATAATGTTACCTGGATAGCCAAATTTTGGAAAAAAAAAAAAAAAAAAAAAAAAGGAGTTCTTGAAGATACTGTTTATTAATTCAATTTTTGACTAAACAGTATAGGGAAGGGTGAATATAATGCAGTACAGGTGAGATACTGTGAAATAATTGTCAAGATAATGAGAAATTTACCATCTTTCATTTGTTTTTGCATTCATCCCCGAGGGGCTGGCACTAAACATGGTGGAAGGTCAGCGGATGCCATGTTTAGTGCCCGCACATCAGTGATAAAAGGAAAATATGAACAAAAGACTGTAAATTTAAAATGCAGAGTAAGAGGTCAAGGCTATGGTAGGCATTTCAGAGGAGAATATGAGCTACCCAAACTTTGGAGTGGATGCAGAGTAGGGAGACAGGGGGTGAGTAAACTGGTCATGAAAAGGACCAAACCTAACCTGTCCTAGAATGCTGTGTTCTGATCAAACCTGACCTTACCTTCCTAACATGATTTAGGACACCACCTTGACAAGACCAGGGGGGCTTTGCCCACCTGGACCCCCCAAGGACCACTGAATATCGGGAACAGATTGGCATAAGAAAAAATGACAATTTGTCCAAAATTGCATTTTCCTAACTATACAAACCTGAGGTCCTTTTACAATAGGAAGGTACTAGCGGCAGCTGGATAGGTCGTAAGCTTTCGAACAAGGGTTTATCGGTTAGTTAACTGCTTGTCCGACAGGCGCAGCGCGCTGCGCGACTGGGAGGTAAACAAATCACTTTTGCTTTTGGCCCAAGCAAAAAAACTGCAGAGTGAGGGGTGGCATGAGGGGTGGGGCTATGTGTAAAAGGACCTCAGGTTTTGTATAGTTAGGAAAAATGCAATTTTGGACAAATTGTCATTTGTTCCGACACGGCATACAAACCTTCGGTCCTTTTACAATAGGAAGACTCACTTCTTGGTGGGTGGAATCTGAGTCTTTTGTGAACAGACTGGTGTTCGCCCAACCTTGGAAGCCTCCCTGTCGTAAGACGAGGGAGGGATCCAAGCCTCTGTCCGATTGATCGGGGTGTGCACCGCCGGATCAATGGTCAGACCTCTGGACCGAGTACTAAGAGAGAGGCAAGCTTATCTCTTCGTACCAGCAATGTAAGAACTTGTTCCTGTACAGGAGCAAAGATAAAAGTCATGGTTTTGACTCTTGTAGGCATCCACTTCCCCCCCTTGTAAAGGAAGGAAGTGGGTGGATTATTCTGCTCCTATCCCATAGTGAAACGGGATAGGATGGGGCTCTGTCATATAGCTCACCGCATCTCGTCCTTATCCAGCAGGGTAATGACCGTATCCCTCTACCCACAGGTAGAGGGGTAGAAAAAGATAGAAAGAGAAGCCAGTCACTTTCTCATTCACTATCTATTCATACAGTCACACCAGGACTCGATGCTGTTCAGCCTGCTAGGGTCTGGGTTAGCTAGACGACGTGTTGAGCACCACCACGGGTCCCTAAGGAAACCGATCCAAGGACCTATGGGCAATATCCAAGAGGTATAAGGAAGGTGCCGGTGGTCTGGTTGTACCAGACCCCTGCCTTCCATACCTGCGCCACGGAGAAGTTCTTACGAAACGCCAACGAGGGGCCAATACTTCTGACTTCGTGAGCTCTCGGACGGGGACGTACGGATGTCGTCACTACCATCAGCCTCATACGCCCTCCTGAATACCTCACGCCAGCCAGGACGAAAGAGTGTTCTTGATACTTCTTTTCTTGGTGACCCCGTTGCTAACGAAGAGCGTCGACACTCAGGCCGAGGTGTCGAGTTCTCTTCAGATTAGCGCCGTAGCGTCCTCCCAGGACAAAGCGCATCTCATCCACATCATTATCTGCATGAAGTTTCCCGTTACTCTCTTCGCCGATGCCAGGTCCAGCAAGAAGAGGGTCTTGTGAGTTCCCTGGGTTGGCAAGACCTTTGAGGCTGCTCTTAAGCAAGGAGATCTCGAACGAGTTCGAGATGTCCAATCCCGTCAGTTTCAGGACGAGCGTCAAGGCGGCTCTGTATCCTTTGACTGTGGGAACTTAGAGGAGCTTCCTCGGCGAAGAAAAACGAGGAAAACCGCTACCTGCTGAAGAGTGGCTCTGAGAGGATATAGGCCCCGTCTATGACACCAACCACAGAAGACGGCCGACTTCCCCTGGTACACAGCTGCAGAGGACTGACGGACGTTTCCAGCCATCTCTGTTGCTGCGCTACCGAAAAAAGCTTCTCGTTCGCAAGAGATGGTGGATAACAGCCAGCCGTGAAGACGTAGGGACTGATGCTCGGTGTTACCGCTCGACGTGTGGCTGGGCGAGAAGGTTGTGCCAATGGGGAATTTCTCTCGGTTCTCTTGCGAGAAGAGCCAGCAGGTCCGGATACCAAATGGCCTGTGGCCATTTGGGAGCCATCAGGATCATCCTGAGATTCGGGATGACCAGTGCTCGACTGATCACCTTGCGAATCAGGCTGAACGGGGGAAAGGCATAGGCGAAGAGGTTGTCCCACGGGCGTGTTGAAGAGCGTCCTCTGCAGCTGCCCATGGATCCGGCACGGCCGAGAAGAACACCTGGAGCTTCCTGTTGTGCCGGATGGCGAACAGATCCTCGACTGGATCGCCGCCACAGGTCGAAGAGCCTTTCCGCCACGTCCTGGTGTAGAGACCATTCGGTCCCTATCACCTGATCCCGACGGCTGAGCGTGTCTGCTACTACATTCCTTTCCCTGGAAGTGTAGTCGTGCCGACAGCTCTATTGAGTGCGCCTCGGCCCACTCGTGCACCTGCCGAGTCAACTAATACAACGGGAGAGACACTAGGCCCCCCCTGTTTGTTGACGTAAGCCACCACCGTGGTGTTGACGTACATCAACCCCACTGAGTGTCCCATCAAGCGGTCCTGGAACTCTTGGAGAGCGAGGAACGCTGCCTTGAGTTTCAGTACATTGATGTGAAGGTGCTTGTCGTTCTCGTACCACACTCCTGAAGTCCGCAACTCTTCCAGGTGTGCGCCCCATCCCTCGGTCGATGCGTCTGAGAGCAGCTGCATGTCCCGGGGGGAGAGTGCGCAGAGGCACTCCTCTTAAGGGGTTCCTGTCGTCCAGTCACCCGGCTAGGTCCTGCCTCACCTCCTGTGTCCGTGACAATGGAAAGCTTGGGGGATCCGTCGCCTGTGACCAACTCTCCTTCAGTCTCCCTGAAGAGACCGCAGGTGAAGACGCCCGTTAGGGACTGGCTTCCCGAGTGACGACAGGTGTCCGATCACGACTTGCCATCGCTGAGCTACCTGTTCCTGCCGAGACAGGAACTGGTTGGCTGCCTCCCTGAATCTGCTGATCCGCGAGTCTGCGGTGGTACACCGTCCCGTCGAGGATGAAGCGGAGGTACTTTCTGGAGGACTGATGAATGGGTATTTGTAAATACGCATCCTTCAAGTCCACTGAAAGCATGTAATCGTTCTCCCTGATAGAGTCGAGCACTGCGCGTGCCGTCTCCATCATGAACCGGGTCTGGCGAACCAACCGGTTCAGGGGAGAGAGATCTATCACCGGGCGCCAGCCTCTCGTAGACTTTTCCACCAGGAAGAGTCGGCTGTAAAAGTCCGGTGACTGATCCGTGCCGATTTCTACAGCTCTCTTGCTCAGCATGGTCTTGATCTCCTGTCTCAATGCTACGTCCTTCGATGCCCCTGGAACGTACGCCTGCTGTTGGACCGGGTTGGAGGTGAGGGGTGACCGAGATTCGAAGGTTAATAGATCTCCCTCCCGAAGGACATCTACAATCCAGGTCTCGGCGCCGTGGCGCTGCCAAGTTGCCCAATGGCTGGCCAGGCACCCCCCCACTTCCGGCAGCAGGTGAGGGGGTAACGCCGTCCTTCCCCTGTGAACGTCGTCTGGGTGGGGCTAATCGACACCTGACAGGAGAGAGCCGATACCGCTCCGACTCATTCCAGTCCTCGTCGAGGTCGAAACCTCAGGAGGACCGAAGGGGTATTTTAAATACGGTGTCCGAAGACACGTAGAAACGCCTCTGTCGCAGTAGAGGAGGTGAAGTAGCTTGTTCGACCGTCCAGAACTGAGAGAGCCTTCTTGTCCGGAGACGAGAGACTACCTGGTTCAACCCAGTCGGCAAGCTCCGATCGCGGCAGACCCACCGTCGATTTGGATTCCCTCTCGGGCCCCCAAAACGACTCGAGCCGAGACGTGGCTCTGCTGGTGGGAGCGGCGATCCTTCCCCGAGATCATTGTGCTGACGAATCAGCGCCGTAATAACCTCGACAAAGTCCCTCTGGATCTCGGAAGTCACAGCATCTTGCAGAGTGGACCGTTAAGCCCTTCGAACAAGAGCATATTCCGAGAACCTTCCTCCTAAGAAGGGGGAACAGCGACAGCCCTCTCGGTCTTCCCCATCCACTTGCGCATACGTCCTGGCCGGTCCAAGAACCGTGCCTGGCACGTAGGGCGTTGTGGTGGGATCATGAGGGGGCGCACCCCTCACGATCACTCCTCAATACCTCGCTCCTCCCGGTGTAACCCGAGGAGGTTTGAAGGTACGGGAGAGGCCATACCTGACGCTCCCTCATTGCTCGCTGGCAGCACCAGCAGGCTTTGAGGGCTGCAGGCGATCGTCAAGGAACCCCGCGTGTGGCGATCGAGCTGCAGGCCTCGGTCGAACCGTCTCGCTGTGGAGAACGGCTGGACTGAGCACAGCGGCCCCGATCTCGAGTGTCAGAAGAGCTGGTGCTGGTTGCCGTACCCGGTCGCTTTCTGTGAGAGCGACGGTCAGGCGACCTGCAGGCTCCACTGTCACAGTGAGACCGGTGCTTGTCCTCACGGCACGTCACGTCGCTGGTTCCAGCCGTGGCTGGCACCGGCGAACGGGAGGACCTCTTCCCAGCCTCAGCCCGTGGTCGGTCGTGGACCGTCACGTCCCCGGGTAGCCAGCCGTTCGCCGCAAGAGTGAGAGCTGGTCTTGGGTGAGAGTCGCATAAGCGGCTGTCACCAGTCTTCCGCCCCGTGCCGTGAACCTGACGCTGAGCGGACTCAGAGGTCTGGTTCCTGGCTGCACGGTCGCTGTAGGCGACCGTACACTCGGTACCTCCCGCGAACGAGAGGCCGAGACGGACCCTGATGCAGTGGCAGAACCACTGACACCAGGCGAGGAAGTACCGGTGTTAGCCGGTACCCCTCTGGTCCCCGTAGTCGTCTTCCTTGCGGAAGAAGAGACGGGCCCGCTCCCGAAGGAGCAGGAGGACCAGCGGAAGGAACCCTCCCGTCCCACCGATGAGACGGGGCCCGAGAAGCTCCCGAGGGAGACTTCTTTAGGAGGGAGGAGGCAACCTCTTCTTCCTCAGCCTGTGAAGCCTTAGAAGTCGAAGGGGAAGCTCCGGCAGGCCACCGACGGTACGATGAAGAAAGATGAAGACGACGACGACGACACCTTCCTCCTCTTCTTCGTCAGCTTCCTCAGGACAGACGTAAGATCTGCTATCCAGGGCGGAGCCGGGGCTGCTGTAGCCGAAGCCACAGGGCCCGGACGCACCTGTACAGACAGACCAAAGTCTGGGGTAGTACCACCACGAACAGGGACGACATCAGCAGGTATGGGCATCTCAGGAACGCAGGCACAGCCAGCACGAGCATCGGTAGGGACAGCCAGCGCAGCAACGGCAGGGACAGCCAGCGCAGCAACGACAGGGACAGCCAGCGCAGCAACTGCATGGACAGTCAGCCCAGAATCGGCAGGTACGGCAGGCAGCTGGAGCAGCAGCCAGCAACATCCTGGTACTGGCGGCAGGTCCAGGGGCGAGCTTTAGGGCAGCGGAAGTGTGGTCGCTGCAGCGCGGCAACCACGAGCGGCGGCGGCACGCCCCCCTCTCGGTACGGCGAACGGCACTTCACAGCGGCTGTAGGCAAGACTGTTACCACGTGAGGCGAGTACACCAGGTGAGGAGGGACGTCGTCACCTGGTTGCGTGTCACCACTCCATGGGTGACCGCAGTAGGCCCAGACATAGAACCGCAGCCCCTGGACACTAGCACGCCCTGCAATGGAAGGACGCCCATACCTCACCAAGGTCCACCCTCGTGGCAGTAGCACCTGCGGAAATAACAGTAGTAGCGATTAGTGGGGGGGAAGTCCCCTCGCGCGGGGGGGTGAGCCCTCTCCGAACGAGTGGAAGACCCCTAATACAATTGTACATCGGGCACCGAGCGCCCTCCCCCGCGCTCGACGGATCGGGCGAGGAGAAGAACGCCGATAACCTCCCCCCCCCCAAGGGGAAGGGCCATCTGTGGGAGCTGAGCGGGGGGGGGGGGGGGGGGGGGGGGGGGGGGGGGGGGGGTCTCGTTCCCACCCACGCACAGTACCCATGTACCCAACAACAATATAAGAGCCCGAGAGCAATCGTGCCATCGGCCGAATGCAAGGCATAAGGATCAATTCCCTGACTGAGCGGAACTTGAACCAAATAAATATTGATGCAATCAATAATAAGGAATAAAATGAAAATGCATCTTGCATACGATTCACTTCACAATGAATAAGGGCTCGGATCGAGCGCATTTGCGCCCTAGGTACCGAGCGCAAGGGTGAAAGGATCAATTCCTTACCTTTATGGATCAAGGTTTCTGGAAACCTTGATCCATAATGAATTGATGCAATCAAAAAAAAAAATATGAAAATGAAAAGACTACTGCGCTTGCGATTTCACTTCATACAAATAAAAAGGGGAAGGATCAATTCCCGGGAATAGCGGAAACATTGATCCCAGTAAACAATGCAATCTCAATAAAAAATGAAAATGAAAAAGAACTGCACTTGCGATTTCACTTCATTCAAAATAAAAAGGGGGAAGGATCAATTTCCGGGTAAGCTCGGAAACTGATCCAAAATGAGTATTGCTACAATCAAAAATAATATATGAAAATGAAAAAGAATACTGTACTTGCGATTCCACTTCCATACTGAATAAGTTTCCGTGCCGAGCGCATTCGTTCGGCAACGGGCATACAGGTCAAAAAAAATATAAATGAAAAGAGCACTTACTTACGATTTTCATCTACACATTTCCAACCCATCTACGCTCGGAGCGAGCGCTCCCGCCCTCGGCACCGAGCATACACAATACGAGGATCATTTCTGGGAAAATGAATTCCCGCACTTACGCCCTTCAGTCCCGGCACTCGGGTAATCGGAGGGCGTGGTGACACCAAGATCCTTTAATTCACAATTGAATTCAATGAAATGATTGTACTTACAATTCAGTTTCACTAGATAATTAGAAAAAGAAAAACACAATCATGCGAAAGCAAACGACGATGAAGCGGGCAGAGAGCGATGATACACGTCCACACGCCAGCAGGCCGAAAGCAAAAGTGATTTGTTTACCTCCCAGTCGCGCGCGCGCGCGCGCCTGTCGGACAAGCAGTTAACTACCGAACCCCTTGTTCGAAAGCTTACGACCTATCCAGCTGCCGCTAGTACCTTCCTATTGTAAAAGGACCGAAGGTTTGTATGCCGTGTCGGAACAATTCAAATTTTTTCACAAGTTCCAGCATTGGCTATAGGGTAAAATACTGAATAGCCAGCTTCTACCATGGTGCAACCACCTTTCCGAAAAAGTACTTTTGCACGTCCTGTAACCCAGGATAGACATTAGTCAAGAGCTAGCGTCCGTCGAAGCAACACCTAAAGACCTCTGCTTTCCTCTCAAAATAAGGTTTTTCTCACAAGTCACAAATTAAGACCATAATTTCCAATTTTCAGGAAGGTGGTCGTGCTATGGTAGAGGCCGGCCATTTGGTACATATTTTACCCTAGTAAGTACAACCTAAGCAAAACAACATTAACCTAACCTTTCTTAGAGCATCATGCCTTGACCTAAACAGAATTTATCTTCCTAAAGTGACTTAGGACACCATACCATGACCTGGCCTGGGGGCACTTGCATTTCCCCCCTGCCCCCCCAGTAGTAACACTTGACATCACACGTATGAACTGGCCTAGGGTACCCTTTAGTGGTAATAGGTCCAAATTACCAACAACTAGCCTGTCTCCCTATAGAGTAATGCATTGCTGTGCAGGCATTTGCACGGACTAATGAGCCACTTTCTCACTCAATATTTAATCGGTGAAACAAAAATATACTTCAATATTTAAGCATACCATTCAAAAGATTGAAGTTTCGTCAACAAATTGAGACACTATATGAAACCGCCATACGAGCTAAAATAAGCATGTAAGGTCTTCATAAAATGTTTTCAAGGCAGTTTTTTAATCCAATATGGTGTGCCTCGTCTCGCGGACACCAGGCATACACTGGCGGACACGTCCTTCCCAACCTTCCCAGCGCTCATTTAAAGAATTATTTGTGTATCTATGTAATGTTTATTGCTTTTACTCAATATTGCAGTTGTAATCAGCACAATAAAACAACATTTTGTAGCCTATACTAGTGAAAGTATGAGACGTCTTATTCCCGCTATCATGTTTTGAACTGAAATGCATTTTTACCTTGTCATCGGTGGTTTTATCCTTATTGCCATCACAAATGAATCTCCACAGTGCTTATTTGATTGCAATTTTACACATTCCGTTTTTAATTCACTCCAAATTCTACTTAAAATACATGAGTTTGTTCATAGCAGGAATAATTTTGAATCTAGCAGACGACGGGTTAGTGAATTTTTAATGACAAAAAAAAAAAAAAAATTTTTTGCTAGCACTTTTCAATTATTTAAGTCTATATTGCTATTTTGAATTTTTTAAAAATTTGTAATTGTATGGCTGAAATAATTAGTTTATAATTTTTAATAATTGTAAGACTGAAACAAATGTAATCTTTAATGCATGCTAGGGATGCCAGTCATCGTTGCCGACACTGATGCCTTTAAAAACTGTTTCCATGAATTCTAGATGTCATAGTAATGCAATAATGATTAAATTGCTCTACTATTTATGTATATATGTATATTACAAATAGATACGCTAAATTCACTTATTTCCACTGTTTTTTGTAAGTCTTATCCCAAGTCTGGAGAGTAAACATATAAAATAACTGGCAACACTATAGCCATACCACAGCAAAACCGATGAAATTTGTGTTAGGAATCTGGTTACTTTTACAACAACAAATACTTTCATATGAATTATCATGCATATGTAATAAATATATGCAATTCATATCCTTAATCTGGTCTTTAACTGATTATTTAAATGTTATCTACCACACTCTTCTTCTTCCCGAACAAACTAGCTATGTTTTCCCGGCAGGGGCTAATACACCTTGTCCTTTAAGATTATTGTGAATAAAGTGTCCCAGCATCTATGGATACAAGTGGAGCGCGGATTTATCACAGAAAATTGAAAGTTTATGGACAGAAGTGACCCCGCAAACACAGAGATGGCGTCAATCTTCTACATGTAAAGTGTTAGTATAGGGTAGAACACCACGGCAGGCCAACCCTCATCACGGTGGACGGGTCTTATTCACTCGATATTTAATTGGTGAAACAAGAATACAATTGCAACTCTAAGCATACCATTTAAAAGACTGAAGTTTCATCAACATAATGTGATATATGAAAGCCCCATACGAACTAAAATAAGCATGTGAGCTCTTCGTAAAATATGTTTTCAAGGCAGTTTTGAAATCCAATATGGCGGCTACGTTTTGCATGGAAGGTTCTCATCAGTGACGGCCACCATCTTTCCCCAGCCTTCCCAGCACTCATTTGAACAATGTTAGCGTATATATGTAACGTTTATTGATCTTACTCAAGGTTGCAGTTGTAATCAGCACAATAAAACAACATTTTGTTGCCTATATTAGTGAAAGTATGAAACTTGTTATTCCCGGGGTTATGGTTGGAACTGAATTCATTCTTACCTTGTAATCGGTGGTTTTTATCCTTACTGCCATCACAACTGAAACTCCACAGTGCTTATTTGATTGTAATTATACACATTTTGGTCTTAATTCACTCCACAGTGCACTTGAACCACGCTGTGGTTCCTGGTTCCTAAGCACTCACTCCGCAAACACAGTTACGAGCAGCAGACGACAACACTGATTATGAGATGCAAAGCTTTATTCCCTTAATTGTTTACTTTACTCAATATTTAGTTTAACTTTACTTCAAAATGTTTATTTAATTCATGTCTATTATCCCTTTTTTGCAACCAAATTAACCCCCAAAAATTACAAATGTTTCGGATGTATACTTACGAGCAGACGACGTGAGGAAAAATGACTCATCGTTGCCAATCTAGTGGAGCGTCACACATACGCCGATGCATTTACAAACTGTTTCAATGAATTCTAGTTGTCATAGTAATGCAGTAATGATAAAATTGCTGTAATATGTACGTATATATAATACAAATAGATACGCTAATTTCACTTATTTCCCCGGTTTTGTGTAAGTCTTATACCTAGTTTGGAGGGTAAACGCATACCAATTGACAACACTGATAAACAATTGAAGAGCGCAAAACGCCGCAAAGAATGCCGTAGTCCCCTTGAATAAGTGCTGGTAAGAGGTTGGTTTACGATTGTTGTGATGAAAGTGCCCCAGCGTCTATGGGTACAAGTGGTGTGCAGATTTAGCACAGGAAATGGGAAGTTTGTTGACACAAGCGACTCCATAAACATCAAGATGGCGTCAATCTTCGAAACATTTTTAGTTGTAAGTAAAAATTTCTAAAGCGTTTTGGTGAGATTTCCACTGCCGTAGCCACCCTTTTCACTACCCTCTGTTTAAATCTTAATATTTGGCCTTAAATTCTAACTTTGGAGAAAATACTTACTTTGAAAGGAGAGTAGAGGTCTTTAGCTCCGTTTCTCACCAACAACAAGTCGCGACTGATGCCCATCTCCGGTGTCAGGACGTGTTATAATGTACTTTTTCGGAGGGTGGCAAGCGTTGATTGTAGGTGGCCTGTTTGGCCTGCTGTGATGTTTTACCCTAGTAAGTACAATTTCAAAAGTGTCATGGAGGTAAGCTGCACTTTGCATGGCTAGACTTTCATTAACTTCTGTTTAACAGGAAATTATGGCATTATTTTGTGACTTTAAAGAAAACACTTACCTACTTCGAGAGGAAAGTAGAAGACTCAATCTGTTGTTTCCATGCTGTTTGGGTTAGTATGACTGTTTTGGGTAAGTGTCTGCGCAGCAGTACAGTGTCCCACTGTTCGCACAGCAATGCATTACCCCACTATACCTAACCTAACCTAGGATGCCATGTTATAACCTTGCTGAGGGGGGGAGGGGGGAGGTGGGAGGTGGGGTACACCCTTGGAAATTCATGATACCTTATGCTACACCGACCGACTACCTTAAATTGGGGCATCATCATTTTGACCCTCAACCTACTAGGTACTACTTAAGAAATCCTTGGATAAACGCATAAGGAGGCGATGCTGGGTATGCTCCACCTTAGTTGGTGTTGGTAAGTTCCACCTCCTCCTATGTTTATCATAAAAGTAAGCATACCTAGGGTAATTTACGTAAAAGTAAGCAGAAGGTAGGTAAACAATCGAGTAGACTGGCTACGGCCACCTTAACCGCGTTCGGACCCATCTTCAGAAAAAAGTAGGTACTTTAACACATCCTGACACCGGAGATGGACACCAGTCACGAGTCTCCCACGACCTATGACTCGTGACTGGTGCCCATCTCCGGTGTCAGGACGTGTTAAAAGTACTTTTTCTGAAGGTGGGTCCGAACACGGTTAAGGTGGCCATAGGTAGGTACCTATTTCTATATAAGCATAAAAGAACAAAATTTACCGGTTATTTCTCGATCCAAGTTATCATCACAGGTAAATTGAGGCCACAGCAACACAGCAGTGGCAATTGAAAAATGGCAATAGTGATACCGTTTAATGGCAGTCTCTAGGAACCAGGGACGCCGTCGCGGTCGCCCCCCGCTTGTTGTGGTAGTAATAGGAGGACCTTCCTTTGCAACGGCTCTCTCACTCGTTCTGGTTCACAACTGTCGTTATGCTTCCCTTTCGTGTTATTTATTATATTGTAACTTCATATGCCTTTGGAAAATTCCTTGATGTTCTCATTTTCTCCTACTGAATCGCAACCTACGTACGCCAAGCTTGGACGAAATCTTACGTTTCAGACAAATGTATCTTTTCAGTTTGTTGCGTCTATACGAGAAGGAACCTCTACAACGTGAAATATATGCGTTTCTCTATTCCTGTATATCAGATATACGCATGAAAACAAATTTTAAAAACAAAAGTTCCTTAGACTATATTTGTTTACCAATAAATCATTCTTATCCAACTATACGTCCTTTCTTAAAACTCATCTGGTTGTGTAGCTAGTGTTTTGTCTGCACTTTATGTCGTCCTAAGTCATGATTAAGAATGTATTTAGCCGTTAAATCAATCACGCAGACTTTAACCACCATATTAACTGGATTAGAGCACACGACAACATTAGTGTAATCAGGGCTAATTAAGATCTCAACAAAAGGGCTGTTTTAAACTGGAACTCGTAGTACAGTAGAGAGTGTTACATCAGGTGAGAGAACATTTGAACATTGCGCACCAAGACTATACAGCAAAATGCCTTCTGAAGTGAAGATCATACAAGAAGAAAGCAAATTTAGAAAAAAAAAAATTAAAGACCCCTGTTCCAAAGAAACTACGACAGTGACGAGAAAACACTAAAAGCCAATTACAAAATATGAGAAGACACTAATTTTGAAAACGTGCAAGGGCCCGACAAAGGAATTATCCTGTGAAGGGCTGTACATAAAGCCAAAGTGAACGTTTTTACAACCTTGGTACATTTTTACTTTTACAAATTGTATATAAAATGATAAAATGAAATCCATACTTATCTCGATATTTTAAAGAATATCTTGGGTAACATTTTCCTTTTCCAAAATCTAGATGAAAAGTACTAAGTTTTGAAATGTAATCTGTAGTTATCTCTTGAACATTTCTATACTTTTCTTGACGAAGACTTACATTTTACCACTTTTTCTGCACAATTATATGATGTCGCACATTGCACAATTAGTCTACTAAACGTGTGTACGATACAGAGGTGGGGATGGTGTCTTTAAAAACTAGGCCTAGCCTACTACTTTGCAACATTTTCGGGAAATTGATTGTTTTATTTATCGAACTCTTGTCACTCGTGGAAATTTTACGATGCAAAAATTAATAGATAAACGGATGTTTACATATTCAGGTCTTCTCAAATAAAAATAAAGGTCACGCTACCAAAACAATTGTTGTAAAACCCATATATACACAAAAGCACGTTCGGTCTACTTTTGTTATGCCAGTTTTAAAAAAAGACAGCTCTTGCTTGTTCTTATTCTTACCAGTCTATAAGGAACATTTTCGGATGCTTCTCGCTTCTGGACATGGAAATCGATGTCGGTAACGAAACAGTGCATTGATTCTTGTCTTTTTCTTTTTTTTTTTTTAAGGCTGGAGCTAGCTAGTATTCGGATCCGAAATGCGTTATCTAGTTCACAGTCTGAGACGAATCCTGTAATTAATTACTTTTCCCAGTTTCGTTCTCGTTATGCGTAAGCTAGCTGGGCCTTTGGTACGGGTTGTTACAGAGTCGACAGGAATGAAGATAAAAACATCTGCTTCTACCAGGCTTCACTTTTGATTTTTTTAAATCCTTTTCAGTTTAAAACAGAGCAGGTATTTTTGAAAGATATTAATAAAAATAAGATCTTTCGTAGCAGGTCACAGCGGGTGATTGAGATGCAGCACTCGGGAGAAAATGCTGTTGTGAATGGACAATTGTAATTATAATACAATAAAATACATAGAAATGTATACACGGAGAAGAAAACTTTCCCGATCGGCGGAAATGTTTTTCCTAATTTGTCAAACATGACGAAAACTAGCAGTAGCACTAGTACTGATACGACTTTTCCTTTGAAAAGGCTCCAGAGTACTTATATGTCCTAAGGAGATCTTAAATGCTAAGGTAATAGTTCGGTCCGGCACTCCCTGTAACCCTACGCGGTTTCCCGCTATGACGTATGAGAAGTAAACAGTCATTTCATGTTAATAAGTAATACGCATTTCTCCTCCCCCGTCCAGCCCACTTAACCAAAGGAAGTGCATTTTCTGAGAGAGAGAAAAAAGATGGGATTTTTCTTAGACAGTGACCCCTCCGGGTTTTAACCCGGTATGTATCCAACTTTCCGGCGCCTTTGGTACAAGCCCGTTGGGATGACCGGAAAAACAAACAAAAGACTGTCAGTATCATAAAGATAATGACACCCTAGAGATATCAGTCCTAGGTAACGAACTCCGAACTCTCTTGGAAAGATCCAAAACAAGTATTGTTAGTCGTGCCTTGATTTTAAGTTCTCCAGATTTTAATTGATCTTGATTCAAAATGCATCGTTCACATTAATCTGTATTATCTTGTGGTTTAAGAATCTATCACTCAAGAATACGCTCGTTGCCTTGCTTTTTTGCGGAAACAGTCGCTGACTACAAGTGAGAAAGCACCCAGTTTTTCTTCCGGGACATAAGAGAACTTTGACCCGGTCTTTCCAGTTAGCTAAGAATATTGAATTAGATATAAAACATTATTAATACGTTATTAGAGGACTTACTACTTTTCCACTTCTAGTAGTACCACACAGCATAGTTATGTGACTTTGTAGTTTACTGTCATAAGTTAGCTACATCCGGATGGGAATTTTTTTTTTTTTCTTTTACTACGTTCTCACTTCAATGTGCTGTTTGGAAAAAAGTCAAAAGTTGCAGTATGGCGACGAATTAAAAGGCTTCCAAACTGCTGTTGTGAAACATTATCTGTGAATGATTTATGCTACTTTCATATATCTATATTATGTGTGACTGCAACGTTCATGATCAGTTTAGAACTTTGTTATATATATATATATATATAATATATTATAATATATATATATCTATATATATATATATTATATATATATATATATATATTATCGTTAGTTTGGCCTGCTGCAAATTTGTTTTGTTGTTTAATGAATTGGTTCTTGGCATGTAAATAAATTTAAAAAAGTCTATAAATGCAAAAACACGAGTCAGCTTTCGATCTGATCTTAGAATTAACTATAGGACTACTTACTTACTTTGGGGTCAAGGACACCAAACGGAAGTACCCAGGTGTGGTGGGTCCTACTTGCTGCTGGGTGGAACGGTCAAGGTCCATAATGGAAATTTCCGATTGGTGTAGGACTCAATTTCATTGCAATTTGATTCAAATTTAACTATCGATTCGTGTGGTAATTCGCTCTACCTGTTCGTCTGTGGAAAGATGACATCGACACTTGCGTGTATTGAGGCAGCGGAGGGAGAATGCAAGCGGACCGTTGCCATTAAAAACCCTCGTATGCAAATTCCTGGATTTCATTGTCGTATGGCGTTTATAAATGACTGCAGAGGGGGCCACATTTGTCTTTTAAAACCGCCGAGAGAGAAAGTTTGCGAAAAGAGGCGCTGACGACGCTGTGTGGAGTTCTATAGGGCCTCGGGATGTGTTCCAGGGAAGTTAGTTACGCAACTGGCGGCTGTGTGGACTAATATGGGTGACGGGAACGCCTTGGAAAATGATTGACGGATGTCTCCCCTTGGCTATGGGTGGGGACAGGGAATGTTTCGCTATGCCTAAAGTATTTTAAGCGTATTAACCAGCTGTGTGAAAACTATACTCGTTTTTTTTATATTTATCTGTCCACCCGCCTGTGGTGTTTGCGTATGGTAACACTGCGTCTCAGGCTTTATATAGTGGCATTCAACAATAATAACAATATCCCATTTCGAATATTAACGGTGTAATTCGCATACAGTACATTATTAAAACACTTTTCAGTTGCAAATGTACACCCAGATATCCTTTTATTTACCTAAAACTTACACATAGCGAACCTATCTAAAGGCCGGGACGCAGTGTTACCATACGCAAACACCACAGGCAGGTGAACAGATGAAAAAAAGAAAAAAGAAAAAAAAACAGAGTATAACTGATAAGAATTAAAGTTGTTTCTTTCTACGTTTCCTTTAACTACGAGCTTTGTTGGTTTGAGAATTTCAGATATTTAAGCCTGTAGTCAACTAATGCAGGTGAAAGCAACATCCAGGAAAATGATTTACGCACGTTTCCCCTCAAAGACAACCGCGGTATATTACGCATTAACCACCGAAGAAGAGAACGAGAGACTTTAGGTTGTTCTCAGATGGAAAGAGACGGTCTACCTGCCCAGTCATCCTACTCTTAAGCGTTCCTTCCATTCCTATAGGAACAGGTCGTGTGGAACATGTGAGGAGCCATCCTTTGTGCGTAAGGTTATTTTGAAGGACACGGATCTCGGGATTTGTGCCCTGGGGTGGTCATTTTCCTTGCAGTGTCATTGACGGAAAAGGCGCTGCTGGTGTGCCCGATACGGGTGATCGTCGGTTGTTTTGTTGCGCAGAACCGAAATGTTGGTTTATTGAGATTGATTGAGAACCAAACAGTTTATTGAAACCTGCGTAGGTACTGAAACGACGTCACTTTTTCGGTAATTTCTAAAAGGTAGCCCGTTGGCATGACTAAAAGTTACTGCTTGACAGGCGTCTATTATTTGTTAATGCAGTTGATATCTCAATGAAATGTTTAAGGTTTTATCGTCGTAATGCAAAAAAAAAAAAAAAAAAATCTTTTCAAGCGTCCTAAAATGACTCTTCGTTAAAGGGAAGAAGGCGAGTTTCACCGAAAGAATTCGTAATAGGAAAATACCAAAGACGAAGTCATTGATCAATGATGGCGCCGTCGGCCGGGGTTTCCCAGGGTGGGTTATTGCAGCCCATACAGTTATGCGGTTCCATCTGACCCTGTATAGTAGGAACCCTTATCTATTAATTTTCAATTGACTATTCCATTGTAATGCTATTATGGACTAGGAAACGCAGCGGTAAATTATGGGTTGGTAAATTAGAGTGATATCGTATGGTCCTAGATTAAGCGAATAGAGTCCCAAATTGTGTCTGGAGAGATTTCATAGAAGCTGATTGAAAGTTGAGGGTAGTTTTACCCAAGTGAAAATAAGTACAAGTATTCCTACCAAGGTGACTGTATGGTGATTGTTCGTCATACACAAAGAACTATTTTTTTTTTTTTTTACGATTATGTCACGCAATACAGTCTTCCTAACTTCCTCCAGTCAAAACTGATGTGACTACCTACTGGGTCTGGATAATACATTTTTTTTATATATTCAGTCTGAAATTATCTGGAAGTTTCGCATTTCAAAAAAGCCATTGTATTTTACCTCCAACATACGACGCAGTTCGCCTCTCTTCTGTCATCTGTATTACCCTTTAGTGCGTATGGTGAGCAAAAAAAAAAAAAAAAAAAGGTGGGGGTTGGGATATGGTGGGGGTGTATAATGATTCTCCAGACGATGAGACGGTAGAATTGCCCATTTTTTATATAATGGGGTAGGTCGTCTCCGTTTTCTGTCGCCAGTGAGTTTAAATAGAACATTTTTGTTTTGTTTTTAATTAAGATTTCGATCGTTTGTTCTTGGAGGGGAGGCCAAAGGAAGGGGAATTAAAATGCTCCTCTCGAAGCCAGGTCTGATATAAGAAGAACGATAGAGAGTGTGAAAGGGGAGAAGAATATAATCCAATTAGCCACGGCGCTTCAGCCAGGCTAATTGAAAGAGGGGATATTACCGTAAGCAGGGAAAACAAGGCGAGAGAGAAAATTCCAGAGCCGAGAGACTGGTAACAAGAGTTACTGAATTGATCGATCAGGAAACTGAGAGCTTTTTACGGTCTGTGTGGGACGATGCTACGTTGTGGGTTGTAATTCAGTATTCTGAGTCAGAGAAGGAAAGACAAAGTTCTCTCATTATAAAAAGAATTCCGGTTGGCGAGAAAGACACTATGGTAGAGATTAAACGGATACAGGTAAAGGCGATGGCTCTGTGCGTGAATATACGAATTGATTGAAACTGCGTCCTAACGGTGGATAAAGTGAAAATAAAACGTATACGTTTGGTAGATATTCCTGACAAAAGCTGATATGATCGATTTAATAAAGTAAATATCTAACAAACAGAATCGTTTTCTACGTCAGAAGAGACAGCTTGATAATATTTCACACAGCTACAGTTAGTAGTTCAAATTATACAATTACCCGCGATGAAATGTCATAGGATTTAGTTATCAATGATTATGGAGGTGAGAACTGTAAACAAAGAAAGATTATAAAAAGAACAGATAAAGAGTCTGTTGGAAGCAAAATGATTTCAGTTTCAGTATCCGTTTAGATATTTTCTTTTATAAAAATTTAATGATTCCGTTTTAGAAGCAGAAAGGTGAGTATGGGACAATTTGAACCCTCGAAATATTGGTCAAGGAGAGAGGCTGGTTAAATATCTACAGCAAAATCTAAGATTGAGTCAGACAGGAGACAGATCTATCAAGAACCTGAATTGTAGGGGAAAGAAAAAGAAAAAAAATTAAGCAAGTAAAAAATGAGCCTAAGTTTCTTCGGCTCAATCGAGTATTCCGTATGAGCCGCAGCTCATGAAGCTTTCAGCCACGGCCCAGTGGTGGCCTGTCATACACCGTTGTGAGACGCACAATTATGGCTAAATTTAACCTTAGAGAAAATAAAAAACTACTGAGGCTAGACGGCTGCAATTTGGTATGTTTGATGATTGGAGGGTGGATGGTCAAAGTACCAATTTGCAGCCCTCTATCTTTAGTGGTTTTCAAGGTCTGAGGGCGGACGGACAGACACACCGGTACAGTAGTTGTCTTTTACAGAACTAAAAAAAAAAATTGGACGGGCTTACACCAGGTCTTTATTTTAAAACGCTCTCAAAACAACCCTGAAATAAGTCGAAATTACCATTTTAGAGGCAACCCCCCCCCACACACACCAATAAAACAATCTCTAGGCTAGCTTTCTAAGCCGTCTGATTGTTAATGGGAGAAATCACCATTAGATCAAGACGTTTCCCAACAGTTCGTAAAACGATTGGTTGAGCGTACAGACAAATATCCTTAGAGCAACACGTTGGTCTAAATGCTACTGCAGTCACAAGTGGGACACCCCCTGTCTAAAATTTAGGTTGGTAGTAACCTTAAAAGGAAGGCCATTAAAGTTTTTATGCTCTCTTTCTTTCAATTTAGATTTTTCCCTCAGTGGGTAAGACAACCCTCAGTCTTCTCATCATGAGAAATGGAGGACAAAATAGAGATAATAACAATCAGACTATTCAAAGAAAACTCATAATCAAACGAGACAATAAAATAGTCAAGTAAATCCCACAGTAGTACGCCTGTTTGAGTTTGTTATTTAAAATATACAGCGGATAACAATATCAAATAGGCATACAGCTGTGGATTTACTTAACCAATAAGACTAGGTATTGTCTTCATATCGAAGAAATAAAACAATAAGGGTAATTAGCAATGCTGCAAAGAAAGTATCACGAATTGCTAACAGGTGCGTCAGCTCGGTACGGTAAGTCGTCTGACTGACGATGACCCGACCTGTCCCAAACCACTGAAAAAAAGTTCAGCAACTGAGTGTGGTTCGCATTGAACCGCCCCATACGAAGGCCCTCAACTTTTGGGTGCGTAGATTGGATTACTACGTTTTCGAGACAAGTGTCTGAAGTTTTTTTTTTTCTCTCTCTCTCTTCTTCTTCTTCTTCTTCTTTTAGAATGATTCTGTGGCCACCTATGGATACCTCGATAACTAGACTTACAAGAGAACGGAGGCATTTGAGTGAAGTTCAGATAGAACGGATGAAATTCACATCCTAATTGGCAAGATTTCCTGGATGCTCGTCCGAACACTAGAAATTCGTTAAAAAAAATCTCATATTGCCATACCGTCAGACATTATTATCATTAAAAAAAATCATAATCACACAAGTCAATAAAATGAAAAAAAAAAGTAAATCCACAGTAGTATGTCCGTTTGATTTTGTTATTTATATTTTATATAACAAAATCAAACAGATACACTATTGTGGGTTTACTTTTCCATTATTATCATTATTATTCAGAAGATAAACCCTACTCATATGGAACAAGCCCACCCAAAGGGGCCACTGACACGAAATTCAAGCTTCCAGAGAAGGATACATGCTACGGGCTGATGCTCTATGAGCAAGAGCCCGTGCTGGCACGAAGCCAGCTTAATCTTCAACAACAGCATCCAAAGAATCTCTTGTTCATTGGAAAGACGTAGAAGGAGGTAAAAGGAAATACGGAAAGAAGAGATCAGGAAACAGAAAAGAAAAAGAAACTGGCAAATAAATAAATAAGGCCATAAAAATTTAGTAAATAAAAAAAAATATAATGCGAATTGTTTTGGCGTAGTAAATCTTCAAGGAGACTGTTTCGCATTAGAGGAATGCGCATACTTACGTATATTGAATTTTTAAAATCTAAATGAAAAGTAAAACAAAAAGTAATGAGAGCAAAAGGCCGCTACTGTTTACCACTTGTGGCATTCGTTAACACAACTTCCTGAAGTTCTCGTGCGCTAAGCAAATCGCCACTTTCAAATCAAGTTTTTTTTTTTGCGAAACTCGACTCCGCGTCGTTGCTCCCTCTCCCCGAGACAGTGCCTTCGTCCAGCGCTTGACTGGACTGACTACTGACTCAGTGATGCCAACCCCTCTAACCCTACGCCCCCTACAGGAGACGAGAAATTACCCTACATAACTGAAAGTGACCCAACGTTCTGCGGCTATGATAATAAATAAATCTTTGGATTATGTTTATATGCAATATAAACATATAAACACTTGAAAATATTGCTGTCATGTCTAAGATTTGGCCCAGATTACCCTACGCGTAGGGCAATTACCCCGCAGTTGGCAACAATATACTGACTGCCTCTGTTCTTGAGACTATGGGAGAATCTGCGCCTGTTCTTTGAGGGCTGTTTATTGAATGATCGGATCTTCGCGATGCGCACCAATAAGGCGGCAGATGACGCGTGAGTTTTTTTTTTTTTTTTTTTTTTTTTGCCTGTCGTAAAAATAATTTAATTTCATATCTTTTGGGGAGCTTTTAATCTTCCACAGAATGACAAAGCCAAACGTCTAATATGGTGGATAATACGGAATCTTATTACAAAAAATTACATGATAAACGTGTAAGGAAATTTAATAATTTGAAATTGTCATAACTGTAATTGAGAAAGGTTCTTTGCTCTGAGCGCGCAATGAATGGAAAAGAATCTTCTTAATTTGTGTGAGCGAATTGGTATCGTCCTCAACGAAGAGAATTAGTACTAGGTAACTGAGAGGGACAATAACAACCATTCGACCCTACGGAGGCAGCAAAGTTATCGTTCATAAATTCAGTTGCAGCTCGATGTCGAGTTTTTGACGCTAATCAAATGCGGTCCAAGTCCTGCGCAGAAAGAGCATGTAGTATTTAATCTTGAAAGTGCTTCAGCAAGGGATAGATACTCCCTGGCCAAAAATCTTTCTTGACTTTCAACTGTTATGGCTACATCTAATAATAAATGCTTCCATCTTCAAAAACTTTAATTATTTAGAAAAAAAACTGACGAAATCTGCCGTGACATTCAGCATAAGGTATATAGGTCGTATGGTCCCTTTTGTGACAGTGTCGAGAGTGTGTTTCTTCAATTACTTGAGGTAGCCGCACTGATGGTGAATTTTTTTACTATCTTTTTGTTTCAGTAAGGTACCAAGTCTGTCCTTTTCGCCGTGCATCCTGAATGGTGAGAGGGACAGGCTTGATACTTTGCTGAAACAAAATGACCGTGGGAAAATCTCCATCAGTGTGGTTACCTCAATTAATTAAAGAAATACGTACTCGACACTTTTCCAAAAGAATTTTTTTTGTCTATTTTCCTATAACTTACGGACTTAGACCTATACTAATGAACCTGAAGTGATATTCGATGGAGCCATTCATTCATTCATTCATCAGGAGGTTCGACGAAATGGAAAATTGTTCACTACGCCTGACCTCCATGGAATGAATAGACAGGTTTAAAAAGGTTAAAGGTTAGGTGGACAACCACGTTCATCCAGTTCCAGGGGCTCTTCTTCCAGCGGCCTTGCCTGGAATTTGCTGACGGTGAATATACTGAGAGCCAAAAAGACATATCTCTCACGCCATCTTCTTGAGTATTATCTTGGATAGAAAATAACGCCTACAGGTTAACTAATGACTTGTTGAGAGTCAATCGGTGATTTATACGATGATCCAGGATTAAAAAAAAAAAACACTTGTTTTTAACCTGTTTGTTATTAATTGAGCTGGCCTTATGCCAGCAAGGGCTCTTGCTCATAGAGCAGCCCGTAACTGTGTGGGTGCATAGTACAGGTAACAATTTTGTCAGACTTATCTTGCAAATGACTACAATCAACCAGAGAATGCATTTGCTTCTCGTCAAAGTTTGTTTTCGACTTGTGAATCCTATAATTAATATAAATCTGAAGAAATGATTACCTGTCAGGATGCGTCCAAACTACAGTAAAAACATGTCTGCAACACACATCGGGTACCTTATCTCCTACATGTAACAAACAGGTTGACAGGAAGTCAGCGACCGTAAGGAATATAAAATGTAGGTCAAAGGACAAGCGCTGGGGCCTAAGAGGTCGTTTAGGGCTGAAAGGCTTGAAAGGTTTAACAGGAGAAAAACCTTTCAGCTCCACTACGAAACAATTTAGGAGAGGGTGAAATGTGAAATGGAAGAAAAAGAATGCGAACGGCGGTACAGTAAAAGGAATAAACGAGGTTGCAGCTATGGGCCGAAGGGGCGCTGTAAAGAACCTTGGGTAATGCCCACAGTGCATCGTGCAAGGTGCACTGACCTCACTACTCTCTTACAGGGGTGATAATCGTATGAAGCACCGTTTCAGACTATCTACAAGTCGTCAGCTTGTACTCAACGACATAAGTTACCGAAGTGTGTTTATGAAATGTTCCACTTCATGAGGCCGAACCCTTTTGCTAAAGCAAGGAAATGCCACCATGACTTTCTATTGTTTCCGCAGCCTCTGTTCAGCGTAGAATAATATCACTTCATTAAACGTCAAGAGAGTGGTCCCTCCTCTAAGGTCGGAAAGACTTTGGTAAGGAGTCCACTCATCACGGGGTAGTTAATGTTAAAGATACCCTTGATTGTACCCCAAGATCGTATACATTTGCATGATTACTTCCTTGTCAGATACGTCTTACATTATCGATTTCATAAACTAGAGTGATTTATATTTTTTTTATTCTGAACGAAACAGACTGAGAAGTGATATTATGAAAAGAAGTTCTTGGTAAGAGAACTTCGAAATCCAGCTGGAATCTTAGACAGACTCAGTAGGAAGTTTAAATACTATAAAAAACTCACACATACCATATATATATTATATATATTATATATATATATATATGATATATGGTAATAATTTATTTAAATTTATTTATGTAAAAACAAAGTCCATGAAGGAGAGTGAAACGATAGAGTACCACTGCGAGACCTTTCGACTTGACTAAGTAAAGGACGAGACATCAAAAGGCCTCACAGTAGTACCCTATTGTTTCACTTTCTTTTATAGATTTTGTCGTGATGCATATATATATATATATATATATATATATATATATATATATATATATATATATGATATGTGTGTGTGTGTGTGAATACATATATCAAAATTCCTGTAAAATACAGAAACCAACTTTTAAAAAATGACAAAACGTGGAATGAGATTCGTGTTACACCCTATTAACTCAAGCAACAAATTAATCGATTTCCTACAAGACTTTGCTTACGAAAGTCTCGGGTGAACCCGTCGCGTCGTCTCGCTGAATTCTTCAATAAGGAAAACACGCGCGCTGATCCACATAAAAGAAAAAAAAAAATCAACTGAAATACGCGGGAAACCCACAAACCGATACTAGGCAAGGTACCGGAAATATTCTCATCCCCTTTGCATCTTCTTTCAAACTATCTAATGGTTTCGAAAGAACTGCCTGGTTAAGATGACTGACGCCATAGCAATGTTGTTAAGATCTGATGGTACAATTCCACGAGTTGTTATAAGAAGTATTTATAGATTCACAAAAGAAAACGAAGTAGGCAATGACTTGAATTTTCTAGATGTTTTATGACAGACTGAAATTCACGGTATTCAGCGTCTTTATCATTTATTGTAATTGTGTCGTCACTTACTACTATGTTCGCTCAGTCATCCATAAAGCGGACCGTAATTATATAATGATTACATTTTACAATCGTCCATAAAGGCAGACCATAATTATATGATGATTATATTTGACACCCATCCTCAATAACTTCATCCTCTGAGTAACTGCTATTTTTGAACAGATATATCCTTCAGTTCTTAACGCTATCTGCAATATATTGATGAAAAGTTAAGTGTATCTCAGTTTAACCAGACCACTAAGCTGATTAACAGCTCTCATAGGGCTGGCCCGAAGGATTAGATTTTTTTTATGTGGCTAGGAACCAATTGGTTACTTATCAACGGGACCTACAGCTTATTGTGAGATCCGAACCACATTATATCGAGAAATAAATTCCTCTGGTTCCGCATTGACAGTAGCAAGGGGGCGAACTCGGGCTACCAGATTGGTAAGCGAATACGCAACCCACTTGTCGAAAGAGTAACTAATATATAATGCTGAATGAGTCTTTTCAGTATTACGGTTAAGTATTTTTCATGGCAATGTCCATTAAGGAGGGTAAACTTTATTTTTTCCTCATTAAATTACAAATTCTGAAAGTGACCTTATGATAACCGCCAAGAAACAAAAAAGATTTCAGTGTCAATGGTAGTTGCGACGCCAGGTAGTAATCCTAATTCGATAGTCACCCGATCAGTTGAAACCATCTAGATGAGTGAATCGGGGAAATAAGAGAAAATAAGAGAGAAGTGAATAGAAGGCGAGACAAGAGATACTTCTGACGAGTTATCTTAAACCAATTACAATTTACAGCTATGTCGAGTTGGTTCAAAAAAAGAAGAAGAAGAAGAAGAGAGAGAGAGATTCATTAAACCCAAACACAATGCATTAGCATTATCTGTTGCAATCTCATTTTAAAATAAAAACAATGATATCTAAAAAAGAAGAAGAAGAAGACAGTCTGTTTCTTCGTTGCTCGAAACTGGTTTTGATACAATGTGTAATAAACGGTCGTTCGCGGACATGAAAATGAACCATGATGCTATGATTTAAGACAGAATTTGCGTATGTCAATAAAGCCTTCACGTGCAGAAATACTGTCTTATAACATATAAAGGTTAATTTCGTGGGTATTTGGAACGCGGTTCGTAAGATTGTGTTGCATGTTTGGATACTGTAAGTCTATTAAAGATAATATAATACAGCCTGGCAGAAAACAAAGTAGGAGCGTCTTATTCGCGTTTGTGAAAAAAATTAAGTATAAAGAACTGAGGCTGCGCGAACTAGCACACACACACACACACATGAAAAAAAAAAAAAAATCCGTCAGTATGCCCACATCCAGAACGTCGTAGGACCAGAATGTCATTGAGCCTACAAAGCTCGCGAGGCACAAGGAAGTTAAAAGCAGATACTGGAGCAGGACGAATCTCTCCCTCCCCCCCCCCCTCCCCCCACCCCCCCCCCCACCCCCCACCAACAAGAGAATCCTATCCAGCGATAGAGTACAAGCGTCAAGGACCTACGATCAGTAGTTTACTGACGGCCTTTGCCTGTGTTTCGCCCAAAGCTCAACGTCACTGCGTGATTGGACTAGACTTCTTCGTGGGATTGTAAAACCAAGAGGAGGAAGATTATACATATTTTACAAGCTTATCTGCTTTGGAATCTACATATATATATATTTTCCCAATGGAGCGCATAAGCTGAGGGATACGTGAGAGGCACGCACTTTCGTGACTTAGCACCCACGTGCTGATGAACTTTCGTGACTTCAGATATCCTTATTATACGCCTTTTCGTGACCTAAGACACAGACACGTAAATTTTCGTGAACTAGGACGCACCTACTTATAATTATGCTTTCGCGACCTAGGACGCGCATACTTATACATTTTCGTGACTAGGACACATGCATACTTTTCCCTACCTAGGGCAGATGTACAATTTCCTGACCTAGGACATATACACTTATAAACTTTCGTAACCTAGGACACATACTCTTTGTTGGCCTGAGACACATGTTATCGTTCACTTTCGTGATCTGGGACACAAATACATGCAACCTTCGACATCGACGTTATAACATATGAGCATCCATATCTATTTCGTGACATAGACCAGACACACATAACCCAAACACGTCTTGACCTCAAGACATGCATACATTCCCAATCTCAGCTAAAAATCAAACCCTCAGGTAAAAAATACATAACCCGCAGATGTAATTCACGGATATATAACTCATTCACTCGATGTATGCTTACGTAATGATTCTATCGAACCGCGTGAAGGAGTCGGCAGCAGGTAGTACTAGTAGTACTACGATGCTACTCTGTATGGCCAGCCACGCTGCAACGTGTAAGAGACTCAGAGTTGGACACAGAGTTTAGTACCAGGTGAGACTGCAGTGTGTGGGGGACACTTCCTTTCGTTCAGCCGCTGCTTAAATGATTTCAGTTCGGCTCTCGGCTGCCATACTCCTCCCCCTCCCTCTCTTCGGCGTTTTGTGAAACGAGTATCACATCACAGATTACGGTAAGTTCTCGTTTATTATTTAATTACTTTTTTTACATTTTCGCATTCACAGTCTGCAATCTTGTAGGTCGTTACAGGTGATTTTCACGACTCGTTAAATTTATTTGTCATCGGCGATCAGTAAAATAATGAATCTTGACGAAGTGATAGGGAGATTCGCAGCAGGTTTTCATATTTCGATCAAATTTTTGTTTTGAATTAACGGTCTATAAGACTGGGGGAAATTCAAGTTTGTTTTCATGTTTTGTTTAAGTGAATTTTTCATCAACAATTAGCAAAATAGAATTGTGAAATATTGCGGTTGATTTTTGCATTCTATTTATAAGTTTTATTTTGAGTTAACGATGATAAAACTGGAAAATGATATGGTTGATTTTCACGTCAGTGCAGCTTGGAAATATTACCCTTTTTCTGCAATTTAATAAAAATTTATCTTTAATCAACGACCTGCAAAACTGTGATATGTTCCACTTAATTTGTAGAATTTTTTGAAAAATCAATTTTTGTCAATGTTCCCTGTCACATAGAAATAAAAAATTGAAGTTTTTTTATGTATTTTGGTCAAATTTATTCTCCAAGTTTTTCATCCTATAGAGCTGAGTTACATTTTAAATCCAGTCGTTCGGTTGTATTGATAAAACTAGATTTTTCGAGTGTTTTATCATCTGTCTGTAAAACTGTAACCACAAATTAAATTTGCCTGCTTTCTTGGCAAAATTCATTTTTTTATGTTTTTCATTAATATTCTATAAAACTGGAAACAAAAAGTCACAATAAACTTGACAAATTTTTTTTCGGAGTTTTTCGTCGATCATCGGTACAAACTCAAAATTATATAGTTGGAGTTTATGATATTTATAAAAATTTCCCAAGTTTTTTCATTAATATCTTATAAAACTGGAAAAAAAGTCACAATAATCTAGACAATTTTTTTCGGAGTTTTTTTGTCGATCATCGGTACAAACAAAAATATGGTAGGAGTTTATAGTATTTAAAAAAAAAATTCCCAAATTTTTCATTAATGTTTTAACCGTAAAATATCACCTTTTTAATTCATCGTGATAATAATTCCCCATTCTTTATTTCTTGCGATTTTATTATGTATTGAAAATAAGGTGATAATGAGACGGTCTGTATTTATTTTTAATTTTAATATCCACAAAATACTTCGAATAATAATTCTATAAAAAAAAAATTTTTTGAACTACGTAAGTGAATTAATGAAAAAGATGAAGTCTATCAAACAGGAGAAAAAAACTCATAAAATGGCTTGAAAAGAGAGAGAGAGAGAGAGAGAGAGAGAGAGAGAGAGAGAGAGAGAGAGAGAGAGAGAGAGAGAGAGAGAGAGAGATTGTGTTTTTCATGTCACCCTTATGCCTCAAGTCCTCACGGAGCGTGGATACCGTAATTATAGTTATCGTAATTGCAGTTGTTATCGTAATCTTTATTAAACATAAACTATTCTAGGACGGTAGGCGCATAATGGAGAGCCCGCCTAAAATATCACCACCGGAAGTCTGTTTCTACATGTATGGGGATGAGGCCTTCTCGAAATAAGTACGAGAGAGAGAGAGAGAGAGATACCATTTTCTTATGTACGTATATATATATATATATATATATATATATATATATATATATATATATATATATATATATATATATATATATGTGTGTGTGTGTGTGTATATATGTATATATAGTGTATATATATAGTAGTATATATGTATGTATATATATATATATATATATATACACACACACACACACACACATATATATATATATTATATATTATATATATCATATATATATATATATATATCTAATATATATATATATAATTATACATACATATATAGGCCTAGGCCTAGGCCTATATGTGTGTGCATGTGTACTGACCACGCTCCTAGACTCATGCATCTTCGAACTGTGCTGAATAAACTAACATGCATATCACTTCTCTCTGCGTTGTAACCATCCATTAGCCTTCGTCTCTTCTTGAGGTGTCATGTAATGCTTCTCGCAGACCGGTCTCAAAGGCGAGAGACGTGAAGGAAGAACCCGAAAAAAGAAAGGGAGTTGGAGCGAGTGCTTTAAGAGGAGCATTACTCTTAAAACGGGCGGTGAGTGATTAGTCGACTTTACAGTAGCACCTCTGTTTATAGAGGCTGGGATATCTTCACCTTCATTTTCTTCATTTGACACGGAATTTGGGCGGTACTTTCTACCGTACCGGTAGGACAGACGCAAAAAACTAGGGCCTGGCAGAACGAGAACCTGTCGTGTAGAGGTTGGGGGGGTGGGGGCGGGAAATGGCACCCATACTGAGATGTCAAAACCGCGTTGAAATAGATTGGTCAGCGCTAAGTGGTCAAAGTGGAGAAGCAATAATAATAGTAATAATAATAAACGTACTTTATATATAAAAACAATGTGCATTCACATATTTTGTGTAAAAACCACATAGTCTACTCTACTCTAGTTCAGCCTAGGGTCAGCATCTCACAACACGAATCCCATTTGAAACGAGCAGAATGAAGACTTTGGTCATAGCTACGAGTCAGTAGAAAACATCCCTCCAGCTGAGACTTGTATCAAGCCTCTCTTATATTACCGTTTTCGGACGGTACGGGGAGGCAGTAATAATAATAATGATGATAATACACCGTAAGGGCTTCAGATTTCTGGTGATAAAGAAATGTACAGGAATATATACTAGATGCTTATTGTCTTAAAGTAAGAACCAAAGAGACAGTATAAATCTCTAGACTATAACAACAACAACAACAACAACAATAATAATCACAGGAGCAGCCCAAATACAATAGTACTACAATAATTTTTGTAGTAATGTCACTGACATAGATAACAGTGACCACAACTTTCGTAAAAAAAAAAAAAAAAAAAAAAAAAAAAAAAGCACGAAGAGAGGCAGCGAAGTTTAAGTTAAAAATTTGCCATTGAAGAAACATTATATAAATAAGATTTTTATTTAAAAAAATACCTGAATCCTTCTCCGACCAAAAACTTGGACTTCTGCTGGGCGGGTTCTTACCATCACATTCTATATTCGTTCTCATTGCCAACTAGTCACTTTTTAAGTCTCCGTTTGGTATTTTCAAGGAATGCAGAAAATTTGATCGAAATTGAAGCAACTGTAAATCCAAGCCGATAAACAACCATATAGAATATATTGGTGTCGATTTATAGGCCTAAGTGGGAGTGGATGCTGTAGAATATGCATTTTTTTCAAGGCTTGGTATACACATAGGTATATATTAGTACTATTTAAATGGAAACATTGCATTTATTGCAGTACTCTGACGTCGTATATTATTGTTATTATATTATTATTATTTAGAACTGGAGTAGTACATTTACTTCCATATATTCACACTATTGATAATATTATTATTACCTTAACGCAACGCATTGAGCAAAACTAAACCATGAATTATCTATCCACTTATCGTATATCCAGTATCAATTACATTTGCAGTTTATTTATGCAAAAAAGTTTTACTTTCTATTATTTATTTTCCATTGATTGCTGTTCGAGATCTGTATTCCCTGACGTTTTATTCTCGATTCAATGTTCGTTCATCCAGTGTAGGTTGATTTAATTTAGTGACCTCCGACGGAAACTCAAGCGAAAACAAAAGAGTAACCTTTGACGTATATTTTGAAGGTTGCGCGAAAACGGCTGGCAGCAGCGATTATGGCCTGGGCCCCAAACGAGTTCTAACAACAAGAATGAGGAAATAAAAGCAGAAAAAGATAGATAATAGCGGAAGCAATGAGACATCAATAAACGCCAGGTAACAAGGAAGCTTGGGAGCAGTGAAGCCGTTCGAGTAGAGTTCTTGAGTCTAGTTCACTCTCATTGCTCGTCTGCAAACCCGTTTTCTTCAGTTTTGGACAAGGCCGTGAAAGGGAAAGACAACAAGGTCTTGTCACTCTTGTGTCTTCCAGTTCGCCTCAAGCTTGCAAGAGCAACAGTTACGCCCAACTTGCGGTGACAAAAAAGCTAGGCCTATGCATGACTGTCGGACGCAGATATCTGTCGAGGATACGTACTTGACTACTCTCTTTCTCTCTCTCTCCTTGACTCTTCATCCCCCTTAACATCCGCCTTTAATACTGATATATTCACTACTGGTATTTAGTTGCTTTGAAAGAACAAGGGTCTGCTTAGCATACTCGTATGGTTGGCCTTTTAAGTACCGAAATGCAAAAAGTAAATGTGCTGTAACAACTTGGTGTCTATTTTTGTCTACGGGATTTATCCAGTTTTTATTTTTATTATTTTTTTTATTAGGCTGGCCTTTTGCAATGCCAGCCGGATTTTTTGCTTTTTGGCAAAAATTCAATACATTTCCCTAATGTGCTGTCATCAGACGCGTCGATTTATTATTACCAAGTTGCCAATTTGTTAATTTATTTACATTTTTACGTTCATATCAATTTATGCTCAACTAGAAATGTTAATTTATCTATTTATTAACAAGTTGCATCGCTTACTTTCATCTATTTCTCTCCTCGTCCATTTCTCCCTCCCTAACTTCTTCTTTCCCAACATCATGGCAAATGGCCTCTCGATTTCTACTAACCGCTTAACGCTGTGTTTAAGCCTACCAACCGCTCATTTATATCGCCCCTACACGCAAACCGCTCCAACATGAATGGTCTTGTGGTCTAGGAGCCCCGAAGCGAGTCCTTCGCGTCTCTTAAATATGTATAGAATGAATATTATAAGGAAGTGCGACTCTAATGGGCGTCGACATGACGAAAGTGCAGTTGGACTGCCTTGTTTGTTTTCGGTCTAATGTGTAGGCAGAGCCGCAGAGTTATTTAAGGTATTGCGTCGTCAATAGAACTAAAAAAGATGTCTGGTTCTATCAGCCGAAATTGCTTCGTGGTATTTTCGTTACGTGAAGTTCAAAGTAGTTTAAGGTAATGCTGCGTCACCGATACAACCGAAAACGTTGTACTATTCAGTGGTCACTCGTATACTACTGCAACTTCAGATTGAATTGTATCTTGGTTGTTCACGAGTTTCTGAAGTGTTGAAAGTAATGATTCTCAGTTTAGTTTCAGAACACGTATTTTGCCCTTTCCCCCCCAACCATTAGAGGTGTCGTTACATTCAATCCTATCGTAAGAAACCATATTCTAATGCGCAAAATCAAAATGAAACTAAATTTAGGCAAGTACGGTAAGAGAGTATTTATCATGTTAACGCGGATTATCATAAATGATTATTGCTAATTTCACGAGACTACTGAACCATATTGCTAGATACACCCTCAAAACTGTGCTAGACTCACGGCTCGGCCGAAGAATTTAATTTTGCACGAGAAGTGAAAATGAGAGTAATACATAAGCTAAAGAAGTTGGACACTCTATACGAGAGGAGACCAGAAGATAAAAAAGTAAGAAGCCAAAGGCCCATGCACAGAACCAAGGGACGCTGTTATAAGTCATCCATAACAACGGTTCTCTCGGCATAGAGATGAACATTAGACCAACGGGACACGTGACTTCTCTGTGGCTCGTAGTTGCGAAACGAGCAAGATTATTTGGTGCGCAAGGACGCCACTCGGGTATATAACAAAGCTATCATGTCCCCAGGTCATAGTAGGTTTATGATGTATTGAGGGATGATTGGAAGGGACGGCTTGAACTTGACGCCAGAGGAGTAACTTAGATGATTTTGCTAACTTATTTGAAAATCACACTGTGTACATTATGGAAGTTCGTTGCTTCTTAACTTTTAATGGATATCCATAAAAAAATGGATTTCGCTAATTAACAGTTACTAGTCTAATAAATGAAAGTAGTTACTCTGTTACACATATAGTATACCCTTGTGGTATTAAATGCATCATTGCTCAATGGCTATCATTAGTTTGACGTTTTATTTTTATCAATTTACTTTTTTTTTAAAGTGCAGTACAATAAATTCAAACTACTTAGCTTTACAGCTATACCAAAATCAGCATTCTAGACTGAGAAATAGCCTTACACACACTCTCAGACACTGCGTGTTATGTACTAGGATGAGCGTATATATCTTTCGAGTCATGGTAGTGTTATAGGAAAACAGAGAGAGAGAGAGAGAGAGAGATTCCCTACTAGCTCATCTTAGAAACATTTATTATCCAGGAGCTAAAATGCTAACTTGTTCCTAAAAGGTTCATTGGAAATATTTGTGGAGAAATCTGTAGACTGGGATGGATAAGTGAAGAATATGATTTGTCAACGTAAAATCTCTGACATTTGATGCCGGATTAAACTTGTCAACGTTGGAATTAGTAGAAAAACCATATATATATATATATATGATATATATATATATATATATATATATATATATATATATATATATATATATATATATATAATATAAACTGTAGATCTCGTTCCCTCTTCATCAAGTATTTTACTATATCATATTCTAATTTTGTTTATTCTAAGTTTGTTTTTTGTTAGTAAGCTATCTCCCACATGACGAACAGAAAATATTAGCAATATCTGTTTGTTTGATTATTGTTCTTCGAGTTCACGGTACGTCCAGACAAAAACTTGACGAGGGAGATTTCTGCAACTTAACGCACTACGGAGTGGCATGTAATTCAAATAGTTTCTTATAGTCATCGGGAACCATGACTGAATGAATAGCTAGCCTGCATTTACTAACGGCCACCACACTTTACCCTTTGATGCGTAGGTCTTTCGTTTATATGTATGGCATCATTATATTTTGGATATTTCTGAATTCATCCAACACAAATTTAGGACACGTACACGCTAACATTTGAAAATTCCCATGATCCAGATACGAAACTTTTGTGCACGTCGGCGTAAAGCAAACCTAACTAATATTTTTTTCAATAATAATTTTCAACGCCACAACGTTTAAAGATGAATACAGAGTGCCTTATTAATCTTGTGAATTTACCCTAAAAAACAGTACCACGTAGTGGAATCATCAATGGCAGTGATATCACAGTTAATGGAAAATGATCACGACATTGACAGTAAGGCACAATACGAAAACCCGATTGACAGAATGTGTAAAGTTACCCGTTTCTAACACAGTTATCTATCAAGGTAAAACAGCGTAGAATAGAGCCAGTTGCCTGGCATAGATTGGGAGACCAGTTTACACATAAGTCTAGGGAGAAGAAGAAGAGTGGGACAAACAGGACAAACCCACTTGCTGAGACTTTCGTAATGACTGCATTTATTGTTCAGTTATTTATGATTCGATTCAATTATGTTATGATAAATGACATGGAAATTATTTTTTAGAACTTATTATTACCGTCACTTCATTTACAAAAATCTGCCGTTATTTATTACCAAGTTCGGGAAACTAATCATAGACGCTTGAATGCAATAAACACTTTACCCAACCCGCCCAATGTTTCATTAAACACTCAGATGTATTAGGTATTTATCAGCCGTGAGCCACAATCACATATTTTCTTTGTAATTCTATATAATTTATTATATAAGATATTTTAATATTTTGTTGGCTACTTGCTATATAAAACCCTCACTTGGGACATTAACAAACATATGTTGGTATTACTGTCTACTTGGAGGGGCGCCGCTCAGAGCAAAACAAGATGTAAAGTATATTTGCCGCCACTATTAATCTTTACATATTTACGGAAACGTGTGGAATTCACTAACTAAACCGAATTGACAGTGCAGTGAACACGTAAAACTGTTATACAACAAAATGTTGGAAAATGTAATCCGTCTGCAGGTTGTTCATAAAGGGATTTGCCCATTGCCCCATTCCACGACGCAGCGTGGAGTGAACCCATGAAATTATGTGATTCGTCTTCCATTAGCCTCACTTCATCGTTTCATGTGAGTTTCGTTTCAAGACGAAACATTATGAAACATCCTGATGAACGCAAGAACGTCAGGGTACGTAGCTTCTTTGGAGTGTCATGATGCAGTTGGAAAATGCTTCTTTGGGAGATGAGACGACATTTCTACAAAGCCTTTCACTTGTCGTTAACGAGGTATGTTAAGTCCTGAAGCCTAAAAATACTAAAATTAACCTATTGGAATATCTGCAGATACTTTCCCAGATAGACGCCACCGTTGTGACGTAACTTGAAAGCTTTTCCATCGTTAATTTGCACGATTAACAGTTCAATGTGAGTCCAGCCAAGATATTACGACGCGGTTTGGGTTAGGTCAGGGTAGATTCTGCTTAGGCCGGGTATTCACGATCAGGTTTAGCTATCAGTTCACCTACGACTGTTCGACGGATGATGGGCGTCCACATGAAAAAGGGTAGAACTGTCAGTTGGAACGTCAACCCGAGGTCATCGCCCTCAGTTTGTAGCCTACCATTCGTCTATGGAAACTCATAGACTACCTGCTGCGACAGTTCACTGAAAAATGGAAAGGAAAGAAGCAAAAGGGCGTAACAGTCGTATGGACTAAATATTGCCTATTAAAAATACATGTCTATTGTGATATAAATATTAATGAATAAGGTTAGATTAGAACTAGTGGTTGGTACAGTTATGAAATGGGCCGTTAAGTCTAAATTTTTCTTGGTAACACCTTTCATAAAAAGACAGGACACGCCTAGGCCTATACCCAATTGCCTGTATCACATGGAAATATTTTTTTGTTATATGATTTGGACTCACAGCGGTTTACAAATAGCGCTGCAGGGACTCACAATGAAATAAATTAGGCCTATATACAGTTTATTCATATTCTGGTCCGAGCGGCTGAGATCCTCCCCAGGCGAAATACAGCGGCGAACTGTCTGACTGTCATAAAATCGTTGCTATTTGCTTACCCGTCCACACATGCAATCAATTACAATTACAACAAACTTGCCGTCAAAGCACAGCCCTAGTGTAAAAGGGGCGTTGCCCAGGCAGGCAAGAGATGCCGACTAGTAAATTTCCTTCGCTCCAGATGCAACCACCTTACTTATAACCACCTTGCATGCAATCACCTTTCAGTCGGTCGGAAGAAGTTTTTTTAATGCCATCAGTTCAGGAGTTCTGGTGAGTGGACTGTCGTGTGCACGGAAGTTTTAACGCCAGATTCGATGAACTGACTGGTAAACCTGATCGTGATTACCCGGACTGAGATGTATTTGGGTAAAATCTCTTCACTATTGGTCATTTTCAAAATCATCATTTTATCAATGAAAACGTCTAGGACTCTAGGCAATAGTTAGACGTTGTACTGAGACTAGTACTATATGCTTTGCAGGCTCACCAAAGAATATAATCCCCACACTTAAAAATGTTTAATCGAATTTTAGTGAATTACAGAAAATCGTAACGTCTGATATACTCTATTAAAGTCAAACAAATGAATAGATAACAGCAGTTGAGTATAAGGTAGCCTTCTTTCTTTGTGACCAGTCGAAAGCAACAGTAAAGTTAGTTTGAAAATGTCTAGGCTCAAAATCTCAAGGCTCTCTTAAGTGTATTTAGTGAAATCAAACACCACATTAAAAGGTCGAAACTGATTCATACCAAATTTCAGGACATTTAGAAATATCATGTGCCGTATTTATTAACGTTGTTAACGTTGTGGCAGTTTTGCTCATACAGGGGATTATCCGTGATTCAGCGAGTGTGAATATCACAGTGATTTTTTTTCTACTGCATTATATATAGGGTATATATATATATATATATATATATATCTATATATATATTATATATATATATATATATAACATATACGTGTATATATATACATATATTTAATCAAAGGAGCCCATAAAAACGCTAAAATGTAGAAAGTAAGAGCTACTTTATTTCAGACTGATGTCTCTCTTTTCAGGCAGTCTCTAAAATATAGTTCTTTACTTTCTATATTTTGGCGTTTTTATGGGCTCCTTTTATTAGATGGAATTCTGTTGTAACCGAACATTTTTACCAGTCGTATAATATATATCTATAAATGTATATTATATATATTGGTTAACACTGCCAAAACGTACTCTCCCCACCCCCGCCCCGAAAAATAAAGACTGGCCCTCATGCCACTTTTCACTGGACGAATGTCTTTGGATATATCAGAAGGGCGTTCCCGTCATTTCTCCTTGCCGAAAAGGCTTTTGTCACGCCCCGAGGCCCAACCTAATTACCTCCTGAAGCGCCTCCTTATACGTATTCGACAATTAACTTCACATTGAGTTAAATGCCCTTAGAATGCATTAACCACCCTCAGTTGAAGGGCGGAGTTTAGTATTTGTAATGGGGATGAGTTTCACTTTGGGTTTCTTGTGAAGAATTCGCCTGCTTTAAAGGATGTTCGACTACACACACACGCACACGCACACACACACACACACACACACTCTCTCAAACACACACACACACAGTGGGAGGTTCTGGGTACGATTTCCAGCACGTTCTTACAAAATTCCTTCAAACCCAGTAAGGCTTGCGCAGACACAACCAGTGAATTAGGTAATACCAGTGGGTCGGAACCAGGATAGAGAACGGCTTGTGGCTAGTAGCATCCCGAAAGACTTCCTGAAAACCAAACTGGTATGGGGGCCAGTAGAGTAGCTCAAATGTTTCTATTTTTTTTCATTACTCCATTGAGAAGGCGTTTCCTCACACCAAGGGGTCCACAGCCCTTCTCTGAGCGTTCCTTTATCTTGAGATATATTATTTTTCTACCCAGAACCAGTCATTTCCCATGGCAACAATGCTCTGCCAGAGTTAGCAGTCCTCAGTAAATAGTCTGACCTGACACAAGTGTTTACCAATGACCTCAAGAGGAGAGAGGCTCATCCGACATTTAGGGAACATTTCTATTCCAAGGGGTTCACAACCCTCCACTGGGCGTTTCTCTCTTGGGATTAGGTGTTTTTAAATGTATTGCTACTTACTAGGGCAGCAATGCCTAAGAGGAACCGCTTCCTACTACCATGGTAGCAGGCCGTTTTTAATTGACCGACCTGATCAGCAGTCAAAGTATGAAAGAGGCAGTGACCATTGTGTTGTCATTTCTGTGGGCCATTTGCTTCTTACGGGAAACGTTTTGTGTTCACGCACTCGTGCACTGTTGCACAGGGCACTAAGTTCTGTTTTGGGATTACTGTATCATCAACGAGAAACGCTTCTCTATTTTATTCCAAACAGGCGAGAATTGGCCCCCATCTCTCTCTCTCTCTCTCTCTCTCTCTCTCTCTCTCTCTCTCTCTCTCAAAAGTTCTATGTCACTAGTCTGATCTTAGTCAGACTTTGGGAAGAGTTCAAGTTGGCTTCCATTACGAATCACGCCAGTCTGATACTTTTGCAGGTCGCTAAGTATTAAAAAAACATGAAAGGCTTAAAAAACCAGAACCGGTTTCTTCTCTTCTCTCTTACTGGGCGATAATCGTTCTCCTAATTCTATTATATTCGCTTAGAATTTGTCGCCTTCGGCGCGTCAATTTTGGCGCCGTTTTGAGGGTGGCAAGTTTCCGCAGCCTGCCTCTGAAATGATCTGCACCTTTGTTATGATTGGCAGTCTTTCAGATAATCGCTTTTCGGGAACTGCCTTTCAACCTCTTGGCTGGTGTTCAGTCGAAGGTCCCATACCTATTTGGTCTATATTTAATTAAGTATTCATGTAAAGGACCTTCTCTCCGGATAGTCATTTGTTGCATTGCTTCCTCCACCTCCCGACCTGAGTAGGATTCAATACGCCCCAAATTGTACCCTGTGTATAGAGATGACCGTTGTAGCTCCTGAGGGATGATGACTGGGCACGTTTCATTCCTTTGTAACTATGCAGGTAATGCATCTTCATCGTGTTTTCACCCCCAGCTCGTGAATAAATTTATGGTCTTCAACTTATTGCAAGCGTACTTTACCTCACTTGTTTAGTTTTGAGTTCAGTTTTGTTCCTCTCGTTGCAGTCATGTGTATTGTTTCAGTTCGTTATTAATGGATTTTAGGTTGGATGCGTTGTCTGTGCTTTCTTCAAATTTAGCTTTCGTTTTGTAGTGTTTCTCAAGAGTAAGTACCTTGCCCTAAGCTGTACTTGAGCCAAATGTGAATCTTCTTCAGATTTCAAGTGACTCCAAGTCTAGGTAAACTAACAGTAGACGCCGCATTATAGAGGCCACCTTGAATCTTATTCACATTTTGAATCTTACTCCAGGTTAGGTAAACTGATGGTAGACTGAAGCTGCGAAAGATAAAAAAGGCCCTTGCCAAGAACCTGCCTTCCAGGCGATCTTGTTTTTCGTCTACGACTGTCTTTAGATGATTGAACCCCTCAGTAGGTCTTCACCCTCCTATGTCCACCCTTTACCAGGTGGGGGCTGACTTCAGCCTTCTCACATCTGGCCAGAAGCTGCTAAAGTGTACCCGCGACCTCTCTCAAATTCTTAATGCTAAGGTTATCAGTTCAGGTCAGTTCAGTTTGCTTGGTCGAGGCTTTGGCTTTGCAACGGCACCTCACTTCCTGCACTGCGTCCTGGAAGGATGGTGGGGTTGGGTCCAAGTCGATTGGTTTGTCCTTTTCAAGTAGCAATCCTGCGACGATGTCTCTTCGAATAATGTCTTTTGTACTGAGAAGAATATATATATAATTCGATATATATTATATAATATATATATATATATATAATATATTTCAATTATAAGATTCTATATAACAAGTGACCAACTTTTCCTCATATATACACGCTTATAAAATACGAGATTTAATACTAAGTGGCAACTTGAGAACAACGCTTGTCCAGTACAAAAATAAAAAAGTCACACGAGTTTTGCTGCATACTGTACAAACGCGCACTCATACAATAACTATATATATATATATATATATATATATATATATATATATATATATATATATATATATTACGTGTGTGTTTGTATTTTACTAATAAATAACTGTACTACTAAAAATATATAAAAATCTATCACCAGCGATGCAATCCTTCCCGACAACAAAACTGCAGAACCCAGGAGAACTCTGGATACTACGTGGTAGCATGACAGAATATTAAGGCACACTCTCCCAGCCCAGACGCGAAGCATCGCAATTAAGGAGGACCAAGGTCACTGTCGTGGGTATTGGCACTATATTTATCTCGGTTCACTGTGAATATTCGTTTCGGAAGTGACATTAGTTTGGGGGAAGTGTATCGTGGCAGTGCTGCATTGGTAGTGCTCGTTCGAAATTGGTGGTTTGGGAGCCAATTGCGACTTGTAGAGAATCGTTGCTTCTTAGAAATCGAGACGTTGGAACAAACAGAAAATTGTTACGGTTTGCTCTTGGGAATGAAGAGTGGTTAAAAGAATGTGTTATGGATAATAAAAGCGAAAACAAAAGAGTGGTTGAGTCAAGTTAAGAATTGTCAATTGCAAAGAATTCTTTCGTTTTGTTCTTGGGAATGAAGATTGGTTAAAAGAAAATATTATGGATAATGAAGAAAAAAAAGTGGTTAAGTCAGGTCAAGATTTGCAAATTGTAAATAATTCTTTAGTGGATAATAAAGATTAATAGATAATAGCGATAAGTGTGCAAGTTGGTTGAAACAGCCTGAAAAATCTAAGCAGTCTTCACCGAAATTAAAAACTGGTAGAAACAAATTGAAGGCTAATAGAGTTTTTCGTGATTATAAAAAAAGTGATTGAAACGAACGGAGAATTTTGAGGGATTTTTCATTGGGATTAAAATGTGATTAAATTTTAAAGTTAAGAATTGCTGAGAATTCTGCGTGAACTTCAGACTCCAGCCAGGGATTGAACAGTAAGAACAAGTAGCATTTATTATAGGTAAATAAATCAGGACATTCGCGTCCTTTTCTTTTAGGAGAATGAGACAGAAAACAGTTCATATTTTTTTTTTCTCGACCAGAAGGCTTATACAATTCGCTGAAAGTAATGTCTTTCGTTCGGTGTTTGAAAGACAGGATCAAATTATATGGTGGAGTTTTCTTTGAGGACGAATCTAGTCTTTTGGGAATTTCCAATCCTCTTCAATTCAGTGTGTCCAATCATGGTTATGTAGTTTTGGTATTATTACAAACAGAGGCTGCCGATCTTAATTTCCAGAAAATGTATAGCTGAACGTTCCTCTTTCCACTTTCGTATTTATAGATCCTACGTACCAAGGCTAGCATGCTGCTGTGGTTGACGCGTGATTTGCATACATACCCGACATAGGGTAAGTCCTGTTTTAACCGGATTCATTTCATTATAGTTTCAATTCACATGCTGTGTGGGACGTGATTCAGTTGTACAATGTCCTTTGCAAACCTTTGCTCTGAAGGCAGACAAAGAGTTCGTTTTGTGTTGAATTTTTTCGCGCCGTTTCCACGTGGCTTCACCAATCAACCTTTTTGAGTCTATCGGTTATTGTTAAAAAAAAATTTCATTTGATGATCAGTCTATCGGTTATTGTTCAATAAGATTCATGAAGCGTTTCAGTCTATCGGTTACTGTTCAAAAAAATTCAATAAACGTTTCATTCTATCGGTTATTTAAAAAAAAATCAATAAACGTTTCAGTCTGTCGGTTTTGTTCGAGAAAATTCATTAAAAGTTTCAGTCTATCGGTTGTTGTACAAAAAATTTTGTTGAACATTTCAGTCTGTCGGTTATTGTTCAAACATATTCATTAAAAGTTCAGCCTATCGGTTATTGTTGAAAAATTTCATTGAGCATTTAAATCTATCAGTTATTGTTCAATAAGATTCATGAAACGTTTCAGTCTATCGGTTATTGTTCAAACAAATTCATTAAACGTTTCACTCTCGGTTATTGGTGAAAAAATTCATTATTTAACTCTTTCTTTCCTTCTTTCTTTGAATAAGCAGGGAGAGACAAATGAAAAGAGGCAAAGGTGATGAAGAAGTAAATATGAGGAAATAGAAATATAAAACTGATACACCTGAAATTCAGGAGACGTCAGCAGTGGAAGGCAGGAATTAATTTGCCTATCGCTTAATTATTTAGAGACCAGAAGGTTCCATTACTGTAAATTATCAAGCCATTAATAATAATCATGATAATAATAAATTTTATTTTCAACTCAAGGCCATATACACGGAGTATACAAAATACAGACAGTAACATGCACAATCTAGGCACACGAGATGATATTTTAGTTGCAGCCGAAATACAGGGTGTCCATTCTGAGCAATAAATACTTGTAATGGTACTGGGACTTTGTGGACACCCTGTAGAACTCTTAGCAAACTCAGTAAGATTAAACCTGATACTAGAATATGACACAATGCTTGCAGCAGCAGCAGTCTGCATAGTGTACTCCTGCAAGCAGCGTGATGCGTAAAGTATTGTCATCAAACTTAACAAATAATTGAATGCTCAGGTAATGCAATTTTGATTCTTAACATAAGTGAAGTATTTCGGGTTATACATTGTACGTAAAGTTCAAAGTATCTTATTAAGTTGTGATTATACGTTTGTTATTTTGTATTGCGACTATCATATTTTTACTGAGAATCAAACATCTGTTTAGAATCGGCAAAACTTTTGTAATGTCGCTCATTGTAAAAAAAAAAAAAAAAGTCCTTGTCATCTCACCTTGAAAATTCTCCCTGACCTTATAGCCTAACAATCTTGAGTCACTGGATACGACTGGTTTTACCAGAAAATGCAGTTACCATCACTTCGAAAATTGCAGGCGACTGCAAGCATCGATAAGAGTTGCATGAACTCGGAACAAGTTCGATTTCCTAAGATACCGGATTCCGTCTTCTTTCAGGAGAAAAACCGGTGCGAGTTCACGGCTTTGCTTCTTGGGGTGACTCTCTCTCTCTCTCTCTCTCCTCTTTTTTTTTGTAATAAAGTTCACCGAGGATGAAAGTGGCTTACGAGTCTGTATCACAGTCTCGTGAACAAATGAGACTAGTAGCAGTTGCTCTCTCTCTCTCTCTCTCTCTCTCTCTCTCTCTCTCTCTCTCTCTCTCTCTCTCTCTCTCTCTTTTATTTTCTTGTTTTCTTTTTTTATTAAGGTTCACTGAGGTTGAAAGTGGCTTACGAGTCCGACTCAGTCTCGTTAACAAATGAGACTCTCTCTCTCTCTCTCTCTCTCTCTCTCTCTCCTCTCTCTCTCTCTCTCTCTGCTCTGTTTTTTTTTTTTTTTTATGGAGTTCGTCTCGGCAGCTTGCATATCTCCCCCTTTCTATCGCAACTGTAGCAAGCGATAATTATTGCAATCGTCCTTTGACCTTTTAGGCAGGAGTCATATTCGAGGTTCCTTGATATACTCACACGTCTGTGCACTTCTCCTGTCGTGTTGTGCGCACGCGCGTGTGGATTTGTGTTTTAATAAAGTTTGTTAAATTCTCAGACAACCTAAGGGCGTTACGTCAATAAAAAAAAAGACAAAAAAGCTTAATATTCTTTATCTATGACCATTCAGCTAGTTCGCTACATTATTATCGTACGTTTCCTCATAGAAATTATGATCTATCTCAACAGTTTGACGCTTATACATGATAATTTTCTAATGAATAGCCATTGATATCGCTATGGCATGACACAGAGAATATGACCTCGACTTGTGACATTTGACTTATATAGAATTAACCCATCTTGATTACATTTGCGGACGTTGTACTTAATATTAAAGTTAATACTCAAAATCAAGTTTACTCGAATGTGATTGTTGGAAAACATCTAGTTTTCCATGTGCTATACTTTCAGTTAATTGGCAGGTTCGGTCAACGTGGAATCAGAGGAGTTTCTAGTAATTATAAATTAATTTCTCGATATAATTCGGTTCGGATCTCACAATAAGTTGTAGGCCCCGTCGCTAGGTAACCAGTTGGTTCCTGGCCGCGTAAAAATATCTAATTCTTCGGGCTCAGCCCTAGGATAGCTGGTAATCGCTCAGTGGTCTAGTTGTACTGAGATATACCTAGATTGATCCTGATTGCATTAGCGGACGTCGCACCTAATATTAAAGGTAATTTAATTGTTGAAAGAAGTTGTTTTTATGTTCCGTAATTTTCACAATATCCAATATTACATCGAGTCTCTGTTATATCATAGCGATATCAATGCAAATAAAAAATAATTATTATGTATAAGCGTCAAAGTGGTGAGATAGATCATAATTTCTATGAGGAAACGCACGATAAAAATGTAGCGAACTTGATCAAGACATCTTTCCTCAGCTGAAAGCGACTTGTTCTCGTTAATGAGGAATTAGTGTTAAATAATATGCCCGATCTCTAGTAAAATAATTTCCATTATATTAAAGTCCCAGAATAAAAAAAAAATTAATTTTTTCTCGGCATGACACTGCATTTTAGAAGATGAGAGGCCACAATTGGTACTGTTTATATTCCCTCCTCACTGACTCATAACAGCGTCTAAGGACAAATGTCTTTCTGCTCCTTTGCACTCGCGCTGTTAGAGTGCTTTCACACGCGGGACGAAGTTAGAAGTGCATAATGTACGATGACATATTTAGTATATACTTGTCAAGATGATACGTACTACTTCCTACTCCTATTGCTACTACCATTGCTACCAGTGGGACTGGTTTTCCCGTGGAAACCTTCAATGTATTAGAAGATGTCCTGGAACTTTCCCAGATAGTGACCCCCACAAGGGTTTTCGAGGGTCGTTATCTATCCTGGACTAATATTTCTTGGGAGTCATTATCTTTATGATCCTTTACAGTCTTTTCTTTATGTTTTAAGGTCATCCCCAACTGGCTTATACTAAATTAAACGCCGCAAAGGTGGATACGTAGCGGGTTAAAACCCATGGAGGTCACTATCTAGGAAACAAGGTCCATAGACCTTGCTAGGAAAGATCCCGTTCAAAGAAAACTCATAAAATGGGAGAATAAATCGACAGTAGTATGCCTGTTTGATTTTGTTATTTACAATAACAAAATCAATCAGGCATACTACTGTGGATTTTCTTTCCCAAAGATCCCTTTTTCGTTATATTTCCATTCTTACTGTGATCACTGTTATGTTGTTATCATCGAATCCTAATGCAACATATTCTAATGACGTTAATGAAACCTAGATTTTGCTTGTATTCGGTCATTGATTTTGATCTACATAGTTATTAATTAAAGGAAGTTTCCTGACCGTACTCGTTGCTACGCTTTAGAGTTCATGAATAATTCAGTTAAGGAAAGTTTGAGTTCAGACATGTAAGCATTTTCATCTCATTTTTTCTTATAATGAAATTTTTTTTTAATTAGAATACACACAAATGTATATATATATATATATATATATATATATATATATATATATATATATATATATATCTATATATATATGTATGTGTGTAGTGGTGTGTGGTGTGTGTGTGTATATATATATATACATACAATATATATTTGTGTGTTTTATATATATTTATATCATGTCCTGGGTGTACTTATATTTACATACTTTATATATATATATATATATATATATATATATATATATATATATATATCATATATGTATACTATAATACATGTATATATATATATATAAGTATATATATATATATATAGTATATATATATATATATATATATATATATATATATATATATACGTTATATAATGCATATATATATATATATATATATATATATATATATTATATATATATATATATACACTTATATGTATATGTGGAGAGAGAGAGAGAGAGAGAGAAATAGGTCGATTCCTATTGTTATCGTTCCCTAAAACATAACGGGTCCCCTTGTGAAAACCGAAACCCCCTGCCGGGCAAAGTGTAGATAGATATGTGCATTTCGTCCTATCAGCCGCAGAACCGACTCCCCGGGTGACCATAAAGAGAGTCAATGAAATGGGAGCCCGATAAATTTATGCCTGTCTCTGGCCATTACGTATTTCTCCCTGTATATCAATGATGAAGTGTCGACAACACACCAGGATGTGTATGGGGAACCCCCGAAAAGTAATGGTAGCATTACTGTCAAGTCGAGGGTCGACTGTTATGGCAAATTATATACGACTCTATTTTGGCAAATTTCGACTGTTATGGCAAATTATATACGGCTTTATTTTGGTAGATTGCATACGACCATATTTTCCCGTGGGCTGGGTCAATTTGCGAGTGTAATGAGGGAAAGCCTGAAAAAGATAAAAAAAAAAAAGAAACAGGTCATCTATGGAGGCATAATTTGCCAGTGAAAATACATAAAAGATTTGTGTGACAACAATGGAATGGTAAGATGGGGGACCATTCTTGTCGATAATAATAGTTAATGTAGAGACCTCTTTTCTTTTGTCATTTCGTGTCTCTCGTGGATTCTGTTATATTTCCGTCCGGTGATGAGAACTGTCTTTGTTTGTTGATAGAAATAACGTTGCCCAATAGTATCCCTCTCATTATATATAATATATATGTATATATATATATATATATATATATATATATGATCTTATAATATATATATATATATATAGTAAATAATGCAACAAAATTACATCCAAGAAAGACAATCGAAACACTGGAGTTCCTAAGTATTTTCGTCTTATCACCAATACGTGTTCACAGGAACTGTTTCAATTTTCCTTCGCGGCTGTTCGTATAATTATCACGTTTTTTTATTTCTTCGTGACTTAGAATCAAATTATAATATATCTATATATATATATATATATATATATTATATAATATATATGTGTGTGTGTGTGTTGTGTGTGTGTATGTGTGTGTGGTGTGTGTGTGTGTGTGTGTGTGTGTGAACTGAATTTGATGAGAGAGTGCGTCGAAACGTACGCAGCCCACTCTGCATGAGTATATAAATCTATTCTCAAGTCCTAAACATTTTGTGTGTCCTTTGTTTTATGATGGGGGAACCGTAAGGTAAACGAAGGACAGCAACTGAATTTACAAGAATCTGCCAAGGCACAAACTAGAGGGCCAACAAGTTGCTTGGGTCTGCCTCGCTTGAGTTGCAAGACGAAGAAGAATTAAGCTTCAAAAAGGTGGATGTTGACTTGATAGCTTAAAACATTCACCTAAGATAAGAGAGAGAGAGAGAGAATCATTTACGAACATCTGAAATACTTAAGGCCAGTCCAAAGTGCCATAAACGTTACCTCCAGGCAGACTTCATAAATGATAAGAAGGAGGAGGGCCAAGTCAGCAATCGTTTCTTAAGCGGTGTCTTCCTTTGCAGATGATCTCTGCGCGAAAGCTCAAGATTGGCAAAGCTGGCTGCTGATGTCTGTCGTTTCAAGCACAGAGAGAGAGAGAGAGAGTAAACGACTGAAATGCAGATTAACATGACCACATAAATGAATCTCCTTTTATTTTCCACCTTCGGTTTTCGTTTTTCCAACGAACGCACGCGTGTGGGAGGTGTAAGGTTAAGGGTATAAGAGGTCAAGGGCGGATAAGGTCGCTCTACTTGGCTGCTCTTTTGTAAGGTCAGCGAGTAGTTCATCTCCTAATAATGGCACTTGATCTAGGTTACGTCTGTCTTCGAGGAGGACGAATCAGCGAACGTTTTTCTTTTATTTTTTTATTGGAGTCACCTTCTTTTTTCCCCCGGAGACATTAATTTCGAGATTGGTTTCTTCTACTGTTTCATGGTACACACACACACATATATATATATATATATATATATATATATATATATATATATATATATATATATATACGTATATATATTTATATTTATGAAGTATATATATATATATATATATATATATATGTATATATATATATATATGTATATATAGATATATATATATATATATATATATAATATATAAATATGTGTGTGTGTGTGTGTGTTCCCACGTTCTTGTTTTAATGATTATTTTGCCTTCAGTTGTATGACTGAGTTTGTTCCTTGTTCCCCAGTTTCTCTTGTCATAAATCTACTAATGTATCCGTTAAGTATGCAAATAATAAGTATGTACACTTGCATCAGACACAAAACAGAAGACAGTAGATTTACTCTCCTCCACCAATATGGTTCAGTGTTGATCTTTGCAGATTGATGCAAACAAACACCTTGAATCTGGACTACTTCCTTCCTGCCACCTAGTGAGCCTGCAGGAAACGACTGGGCAGTTGCGAGGCCCTTTAAGGTCTAAATAGTTTCCTCCAAGACAACCTTGGCAATGGGTATGAGTCCAGACGCTCGCTCAAATTAAGTGTAGCGCTGACATTGACTTTTGTAGTCTCAATGGGTATATAAATAAACTTTGTGATTTAGGAATCAGAGTGCATATAGTTGAGGTCATTCACGGCTTGATTTGAATGGGTGAACGAAATACACCTTTTCTATGTTTCTGCATTGCCTTTTCCTTGGAGATAATTGGTAAAGTTCGACGAACTTCAGCCAAGCAAAGTTAGGATTCTCTGGCATGCTTACCACGACTGCCATTGATTGCCTAACCTGGAATACGTGATCAAACATTGACACACATTTATTCGAAGTTCTGGACGAGAGGGAAATGACGGACATGTTTGGTTCCCTTCGGAAATTTCAGCCTTCTTCGGTGTTCTGTGATTCGTATAACCTTTCTGTTTTCGAGAGCGGTAGGTTGCCTGTCTTTTTTTTTTTTTTTATTGCGTGTTTACGATCACTTTCAATCTACCCGCACTTTTAAACTGCATAAATACAAAAGCCATGTAAAGGTGTGCCAGACTACATACATGGCATAAGCACTTGTCGGTAACTTATCGCATATATATCAGAAACATGTTGAAATCAAGTGGAGAACAGATTGAAAATAAGTTGAGTACGAATTTGGGTCATTGCTGGATAATCATATCCTATTCGGACTGCCAAAAAAAGTCGTTGACTTGTATTCAACCTGGTTGTGATGTTTGTACGATAAGTTTTCGATGTGCGTTTATGACATGTTTTATACTGCAGTGTGGGCACGCCCTCACTCGCACGTGTCTGGCGAAGCGTTGCTCGTTTAGACTCGACAATGGAATTTAGACTGGTTAATATTCAGAGATGGAAACGTAGTGCTTTTAAAACCCAACCAGCTCGGTTGATAATTTCGAACCTAACCCGGAGTAGGAGACCAGCATATTCTCAATATTATAATTATTGAACAAAACAAAAACTTCTCTCAGTTTTCTTCTAAAGATGGAAAAAGAAACCCACAAGATATTGAGCATAACTTATTTACTTGTAAGCATTTACATAGTATTTCTGCTAACACTAGAGTACTTTCAGGCCCTATTTGTGGCCCTTTTTCAAGACCACTTACACATCTCTTGCGAAAGGGCCACAGATAGGGCCTGAAAGTACTCGAGTATTAACAAAAATACTATATAAATACCTACAAGTAAATAAGTTATACTCAATAATGTTGTGGGTTTCTTTTTCCATTACAATTATTATAAAGGTGTTACTTATTGAAAGATTGTTTATCAAGTAGAAGTATTGTTTCTAAATATAAAGGCTTTATCTCCGTTGAAGATAGAAGTCCTGGTGTTAACAGTGATGTCAGCAGGCCAGTATATAGCGATCTCAGATATGCTATGTTTAAAATTTTTAAAGAATTAATATCAATTACCATCGTCCTCGATTGTATGTGAGATAACGCATCAAAGTATGAATAAAGACCAGAAGGATAAAATAAATTGTATGGGAAAAACAAGAGCACTGAGAGAATTCCGAGGCTTTATAGAGACAGGAAAAATTTAGTCCCCGAACGCTTCAGTCATATTTCCACAAGGTAAAGGTGGGATGATTTTGCCTGATCAGTGGTACATGATTTCCCGTGAGGAGGAGGGACTCTTATCCCTTACCCCAACGGAGCAGTGACTGGAATAATACCAGCAGAAAAGTGAGAAAAGCTACTTTGTGGTGAAGAGAAAGGGGGTAGAGAGAGAGAATTGTCTTACCGAGGAAGTGTACATAAGGTGAATTACCTTAGTTACGAGAGTCATATTCCAAACACGGACGAACAAGGCCGACAGTGTAAAACTTTAATAAATGCCGTGATTAAATACTTAGGCCAGCCAAGCAACTCACTCAAGTTTTTACTTTATTTTATTTTATTTATTTTTTTTTTAAGCAGATTATTAATTCGAGCTGGTGACATTTTCGAGACTAGTTTTAATCAACATGAACACCCACAATGTTGCCGATATCTGTAGTTGTTTACTCTCAAGTATAAACGGAAGCTTCCGTATTCATTTGCAAAAATGCCACTTAAGCATAAGATTCAGCTGTTATAGAGGAATTTTTAGATGGTATGCGTAATGCAGGTCAAAATGACACTTCATAACCTGAGCTTAACTTTGTCACCCCGACCTTCAGAAAATAAGATAGAAACTTAATTCCATTTTGCTTCTTGTCGAATAGTATGTGGGTAGGGGCAAAGGATGGAAGGCGATTGGTTACTAGAATATCAGAAGAATTGGTATTTTTTGGCTGTGGGGGTGGGGGGGGGCGGTTATCTCGGCTCTTGCTATTGCAATGTCAGTTCCATCTACTTTTTTGTTTATTCTTTAAGTAGATATAGTTATTACCGTTGGTTACTCTGCTCGCTTTTGTCTTGTAAAGTTTATTATGTTTTAATTAACTTTTGACGGAGGTAGGATCTGATCATTCTTTTTTCTGAACCTTTGGTCTCAGTAAGGACAGGTAGAGGTTTGGTAGGTTAGTATATGAAAAGATTGACATCCTGTATCTCAAATATTCTTCCTGTGTTGAAAAATAACATCTAGTTAAGATTGCAATTTTTCATTTATTGCAAATAAAACGTCCAACTGCCTTATTGAAGACATAACGGGCTAGAATCCCTTGGGGCCCCTTATGTATATACTGGTCACAGATATTAATTTTTTTAATTTAACGAAAATAACTACTTTTATTGTCCCAATTTCCAAGGTCCGTTATAAATTGTGAGTTTTTTATTTTATTTTGTAGAACTAATAAACATAAGATTTCAGTACATATGAATATTGATGCCTGGAACCTGGTAGAGTACTTTTCAATTGCAACGTATGTAGTATTCTTAGCTTTCACTAGTCAAGTAATTGTGACGATATTGAAGAATTAATTTTTTCACATTTTCTCCCTGACTTTTGTCAGTGGCCGTGGAATTAAGATGCTCTCGTCAACACTTCCACGGACTTACAGAAAGGCTTTGGCTCTCAAAGTCTTAGGTAATTGGTCTCTGTTCGTGTACTGCTACCCTTAATTATGTAGAATGATGGTTACTACAGCTTCGTAATAACCACATTCAACTCTCTTCGTATAAGAATGACGGTGGGAGATTTCGATGAGCGCAAGGAAGCGATCTCAGGAGTTCGGGTAGACATTGTGGACTAATAATTTGTAATAAGAGTGAAATCCAGTCTAAGCTTTCTATCAAAATATATTAAATTACTGTGTAATTGTTTTTCATTTTGCTGCTGATGATGAGGGGTAAAGAACAGTTTCGTAATAACCACATTCAACTCTCTTGGGTTTAAGAATGATGGTGGGAGATTTCGATGAGCACAAGGAAGCGATCTCAGGAGTTCGGGTAGACATTGTGGACTGATAATTTGCGATAAGAGTGAATGAAATCCAGTCTACTTCAGCTGTCCATCAAAATATATTGAGTTACTCTGGAATTTGTTTCTCATTTTGCTGCTGACGATGAGCGCTAAAGAAATATAACTATAAATATACAGTCAGTGAATTTATTTTATAGAGATTATGACTACTTATCTCTAGATAGAGATCAGACCCCGAGTTCTTCCACTTTCCAGATTTCTGTAGCTTTCTGATTGAGCGGGCTGCTAATAGGGGTCTCATTTCATATTTTGTTATTTTTCTTCTTTATTTTACTGTCATGTTATTTCATTTGTTTTAACTTTTCTCGTTGTTATTTCTATTTCGTAATTTACTCTTTAACTTCACACTCACCTTTCCTTTCTCTGTTGGAGCCTTTTGACTTGTATTCGTCTTTTGTAATTAGTTGCAGCTTATATTCTAGTGATAATAATAATAATAATAATAATAATAATAATAATTAATAATAATAATAATAATAATAAAATTATAATAGTAGTAGTAGTAGTAGTAGTAGTAGTAGTAGTAGTAGTAGTAGTAGTAGTAGTAGTAGTAGTAGTAAGAGTCTTGACATTTAGAAATAAATCCACATAAATCTATACAGATAGCTTTCAGAAATATGGTCGATTCTCCATTTTCGACTGAAATGGAAAATCGATCGGATTCCGAAAGCTCTCTGTACAGATTTATTTTTAATATATGTACCCATAAGTAACTGTGAATTTGTTTTTTCAATAATAAATAATAACTAATAATAATAATAATAAAATAATAATAATAATAATAATAATATAATAATAATAATAATAATAATAATTTGTTATAAAGAATGTAGAGTTAACTTAATTGATCTCATAAGGAATTTCCTCTATTTTTCTGATAATTCGTCTTTCATAATCTCCGAGACTGTTAAGTAATTGACCTATATTCATGGTGTTATTGCGTCAAGGTCTGGTATTAGCTGTACTAAAATATATGAAATATATATTCTTTAATCTGGATATATCTTATCTATTTGGAGACTACATTGGGATTGTAGATAGTAATCTCCGCTACAAAATCGTTGATACAGTATCAACGATTTTGTAGCAGAGATTACTATCTACAATCCCGTTGTAGTCTCCAAATATGTATGAAAATACAACCAGAATAATATATATATATATATATATATATATATATATGTGTGTGTGTGTGTGTGTGTGTGTGTGTGTGTGTGTGTGGTGTGTGAGTGTGTTAGTATTGATAATACCAGACCTTGACACAATAACACCATGAATATACATAGGTCAGTTACTTAATAGCCTCGCAGATTATGAATGACGAGTTATCAGAAAATTAGTAATAAAGGTGATGTATTGCTTAGCTTTTCTTTTTAATTTAGGTAAAATACTCGTATATAATTCTCAATTTACTCTCTGATAGAATTGCACTTCAGACAACATGACAGAAGAATCCATCTCATCAGTATCTCATTGTCCCCTTGAGGGCTTCAGGCAGCTTCTCACGTATACTTCTAAAGGGTCAGTTCCCTTGGGGCATTATTCCTCGCTTCACTCGCCTCCATCCAGAACTTCAGGGCGGTCTAAACCCTGTGACCTCATCTCTCTCTCTCTCTCTCTCTCTCTCTCTCTCTCTCTCTCTCTCTCTCCTGATCTCTCTCTTTCTCTCTCTTATATCCTGAGTCAGCCCTCAACGGAAATACAGTCTCTCTTCCCACTGCATTATTCGCATCTCGTCTGGCCCAGTCATCGTATTCCTGATAGATTTGGCTTCGGTGCTACGAACACCTCTTTATTACGCTCATTTATCTACCACTAGTTTTCTTTCTTCACTTTTTTAGTACCTTTCTCCTTTTGACCTCATTCGTAGGCCCTTTCTTCATTTTTTTTACTTCCATATTGGGTCTTATGGCCCTTTCTTCACTTTTTTTTTTTACTTCCATAATGGGTCTTTGCTTTCTTCAATTTTTTTTTTTTCTTTTTTTTTTACATGTGGGTCTTTTCTTGTTTACATTTTTTTCTGTAATGCTTCATCCCTTCATCCTCTGTCCTCTTCTTCACGACTTTTTCTTGGTTCTTGCATCGTCTCTTCATATCT
>NC_087207.1:26178658-26183658 GCF_015104395.2 Macrobrachium nipponense | reverse complement strand
ATCTATGAAATCATTACCTAGGAAAGGAAACTGTTAATTGCAAGGTGAACTATATACCTGTGGAACAGGTTGTTATATATAAAAACTTTATCAGTTTAAATACTAAAAGTGTCATCGTTTCGGAAACTTAGCATTTTGGAGATTTCATCTTTCAGAAATAGCGATTCTATGCGGCCTACATTCCGCTATTTAAAAGTTAGATAACCCCAGACAACAGACGAAGTGATGGAGTAACCCCGACCTATCAATTTTCTCAGGACAACTGACCTCCAAAGAAGAGAGACCGTTACAGGCATCAAGGAAAGCAACACTACTCCCTTCCTAATGCCCTAATAGATTAATTTTGCAACACCCATACCGAAGATTAATCGGTCCGGCGTTTAGCCGTTGATTATTCATGTCCAATAACAATAAATTTCGTATTCCATGGTCACGGCCAACCGGCCTCTCTCTCTCTCCCATCCCTCCCTCCCTCCCTCCCTCCCTCCCATAGTTATTACCAAGTCGAGGTCAGTTCACTGATTGGTCTTGCCCTTTTGCATTTAGGCCTATGCGATGCCATCTGTTTTGTACTTCCGTGATTCTCGTGGCCTTATTTGTCTCAGATTGAGGGTATGACACTTCCTCCGAGGTCGGGCTTCATTTGCTTTACCCGTTATCCCGTTCTTATTCATTTATTTATTTAAGTACCGTACCTGAATAAAGGTCTTGGGTTTCGTTCCCATAGAACTATCTAGAAAGGAATAAATCCTGCTGTAGTCCTTCAGTAGAATATATATATTTCCTGGAAGGGAATCATAAATAAAAGTAGTTTGGTACAATAAAAGGTTCGATCAATGGCAAGCAGAATATACACAGGGTACTTAGTCTTCATTTTTATTTTTTATTTTTTCAAAATTTTACTCTCGTCTTTGCACTCAGTCCCTGCGCATTGAACTTTTCTTTAGAACTATCGTAGTCATTTACATTTTATCTCATTAAGTAGACTTTTTATGCCATTTTATGCAATGCACAATATTATCAAAGTCTAAAGTCTTACATCTTCAGTAGTAGTCGCTACCATTCAAGCCCAGGCGAACTTACCACAGGTGTGCCCTGTCATCAACGCTTGTTCAAATGAACGAGACAGCAGCCCTCATTCGATATTAATAGTAAATTGCAGAAGCATCTTTGTTTTCCATGTAACAAAAAGTGATGTCACTGCATCCCTTTTTAATATTGATAACAGGAGGAAAGGAATACATTGCATAACTCCACAAGGATTGCATTGCTTTGCGTGAAACATGTTTCCTGCGGCCAACGTCTTGTTTCGGTGTGATGTATTGCTGCTGTCTTGGCAGAATACGTCATTACTCCGTCGATGGAATGAAACGTTTTGGAAAAGGGAAGGACAGGATGGGAATTCTATTTAAATATCAAGCACGTTTTGAACGAAACAGACAGATGCTATTGAGAATAAGTTCATATTTGATTATCAAATATTTGATGTACAAAATAGGCAGCTGCTATTGAGAATAATAGTTAACATTTAATATTTGAATAAAAAAAATTTAATTTTTATACAAAACAGGCAGCTGCTATTGAAAATAGCAATTGATATTTGATTAAAAACACTTTTGTACGAAACAGACAGATGCTATTGAGAAAAATAGTTGACATTTAATATTTGAATAAAAAATATAATTTGATACAAAACAGGCAGCTGCTATTGTGAACAATCGTTGATGTTTAATATTTGAATAAAAAATAATTTTGCACGAAACAGCAGATGCTATTGAGAATAATAGTTGATATTTTATTATCAAATATTTGTTATAGAAAACAGGCAGCTGCTATTGAGAATAACAGTTCATATTCAATATTTGAATAAAAGAATACTTTTGATACAAAACAGGCAGATGCTTTTGATTGAGAATAATAGTTGATATTTGAATATAAAACAAGCAGATGATCGCGGGAATAATGGTTGTTATTTGAATATCAAGTACTTTTTATACAAAACAGGGCGATGCTTGCGAGAGTAATAGAAGCATTTGTGGTGGTATGACCCGTGCAAATACATGAACAAAATAATCAATATGATTATTACCTGTGGTTGCTGTCTATGGCCACGTTTTCAGTGATGAAGCAATGGCGTATCATACTGGAGAGAGATCTGGAAATATAATGAGGCATAACGAAATAACGAACCAGTTGGCTCTCGGATGCACTCTAGATAAGATTACCTGTCTGCCTAGTTGATGTAGCAATATCTTTTAATAGTAGCAATAATAAAAATAATAATACACAGCTGTTGCGTAATCCCCACAGACACCAGGTAGACGTTTCGGTTCCAGAAGTCCATTATGCACCTGGAACTGTTTTTCAGCACTGAACAGAATCCGGGATGAATCAGGTGATTTCTGGCACCGGTCATCTTGCGGTAAACCGTCCATGCCCGAAAAACTAAGAGGTTTTGCTTTAAAAAACCTCCGATCTTGGGCTGGGAGTAAGAATGACTTTTTCGCCATATTCGAAACTGCCATCCAGATGTGACAGTTCCAAGGTTTTTTATTATTGTTTTTGTTCTTGTATGACATATTTCCAATATTGACATTTAATGTTAATGATATGTCTTTGTCCTTATTAGTATCATTTTGTAACTATAACCAGTAGTTATTGGGTATGCATGCATGCGTGAATGCTTGCATGTATGTATATATGTATGTACTTTATGTATGTACATAATATAAATATGAATAGCGCTCCTTTGAAGCCTTTTACTCTATGCATTTTATTAAAGATATCAAGCTCAACTACACTAGTCAATTCTGGTTTGCCATACTGCCATACATGCATCATAATTTATCTCGCCATATAACGTTAGCTGTTACGTAACGGAGCTGTCTGCCAGGTCAGGCCAATGACTTGAACGTTGACCTTCGGTTGATCCGTAGAAGTATGATATCCAGGTTTTATGGCGGTAAAGTCAGTGTGCTCTGAGAGAGAGAGAGAGAGAGAGAGAGAGAGAAATTTCCCAATAAATTTTAGAAGTGTTCAAAGCATTCCTGAGATCTATGTGAAAGAGAGATAGAGGTTTCCCAATAAACTTTAGAAGTGTTCAGTGCTTTCCTGAGATCTATGTGAGAGAGAGAGAGGGATTCCCAATAAATTTTAGAAGTGTTCAATGCATTCCTGAGATCTATATGAGAGAGAGGAAGATTTCCCAATAAACTTTAGAAGTGTTCAGTGCTTTCCTGAGATCTATGTAAGACAGAGAAAGGGAGAGATTTCCCAATAAATTTTAGAAGTGTTCAAGGCATTCCTGAGATCTGTGTGTGTGTGTGAGAGAGAGATTTTCTAATAAATTTCAGAAGTGTTGAAGTCATTCCTGAGATCTGTGAGAGAGAGAGAGAGATTTCCCAATAATTTTTAGAAGTGTTTAAAACATTCCTGAGATCTATGTGAGAGAGAGACAGACAGAGTCCTCAAATTTACAATCCTTCAACTCTAAATTTCACCCATTTTCTTTGGCCAGGTTTCAAGAAGGGGCGGAAAGAAGAAGAAGAAGAAGAAGAAGAATTTGAGGAGACTAGATTAAGCAACTCGATGCCGGAGATTCCCTGAGAGAGAGATCGCCAACTCCATGAGATGTTGTCCCTCCCAAGGACGACCGCGATCCTCCTGCTGGTTGCGATCTGCTTCTCGAGAGGAGCGGAATCCCGGAGGGGATGGAAGCACGTCTTCCTCAGGAAGGACCCACAGGACGTTGCCAATATCGGCGAGGTCCCTGAAGCGACGAAGATCCACAGGGATTTGTTCCACACGTTGGCGCCCCACCAGAAGGCGGGCATGAGTTTGTAAGTACGGAATTCTCTTTGCGGTTGTTACCTTCATAGTGTTTCGAGAACCTAGCCGCTGGATAGTTGGGTGATGTCGGGGTTTACTGGGACCTATCCCAGCTCAGTACTAGTAGCCTCAACCCCCGAATAAATGGGGAGGCTTAATGAATGAACTTTATGACAAACAGCTGGAGGAGGATTTTTGAAAACAGCTACCCCGACTACATATGTTGGGACCTAACCCAGCCTCAACCCCTGGATAAATGGGAAGGGCTCAATGAATGAACTTTATAAGACAGTAACGGCTGGAGGAGGATTATTGAAAACAGCGACCCCGACTGCGTTTGCTGGGACCTATCCCATCCTCAACCCCCAGATAAATGGAGAGGGCTTAATGAATAAATTTTACAAGGCAGAAACAGCTGGAGGAGGATTATTAAAAACAGCGACCCCGACTATATTTGCTGGGACTTATCTCAGCCTCAACCCCCGGGTAAATGGGGAGGGCTTAATGAATGAACTTTATATGACAGAAAACAGCGACCCCGGCTATGATTTCAGCGGAGAAGAAGAAGAAGATTCTCAAGGTTTTAAGATCTTAAGATATTAGTATAGAATATAGAGATTTATGCAACTGGCTATTTTTGCTTACATGGTTTGGAGATTCGCTTACATTCATGAAGTAGAAGGTGTTTGCGTTATTGGCTCCCATAACTATCAGATTTTCGAAGTATTATCAAGTCTACACAAAATGTAGTTTTTTCTGTAAAAGGTCATCATTACTAACAATCTTTCGAGATTTGTTATCGATATACATCGTAATTATTATTGTTCCTTATATTCTGTAAATTATCTGAGTTATTCCTAATTATCTTCATTACTGATAAGATTTTATGATTCGTGGATGATGACTTATCAAGTGCCTTGATGTCTCCGGGTTACTTTTATTCTTTAGTGAATATCGGTTTTATTTTGCTTCCAAATTGTGAAAGAGATTATTGCATTTATTGGACTCGTTTTATATGTATACAAAGTAAATCTCCTTTCACCTTTTTTTAACGGTTTCTTATACTTTTTTTTAGCTGAAAAACTTTCTCTTTTCATTTTTTTAGCTGAAAAACTTTCTCTTTTCATAGTCACTCCAGGTTTCCATTAACGAATGACATTCTCCTCTCTCTC